>NW_020954590.1:34575985-34802067 GCF_900497805.2 Vombatus ursinus | reverse complement strand
CTCTCTCTCTCTCTCTCTCTCTCTCTCTCTCTCTCTCTCTCTCTCTCGATTATGAATGAAATGTCACGGTTACGTCCGGTTTTGGTTCCTTTATAGATCTGGAGACAAACTGCCTAGCCCCCTTTACACTCCAGACTCTCCCTCCTTCCCCTTTCAAAGCTTCAGAAAACCTAAAGACATTTGGATCCCTAATGAACCTTTAAATTACAAGGTGGTAGACAAGAAAGGAAAACTCTCAGAAACACACCATAACGGAAATAAACCAGCCAGTAGGAAGCTCTCCTCCTACACGAAGGAATGGGACAGTCCTTGGGAAAAGATCTGTGAGTCACAGACAGCGTGGAGGACGTGCCGGCTGTCTCTTATGCCTCCGTGTGAAAACAATGCCTAGCGTTCCTTCAGATTAGTATATGGGCTCTCAAATGCACTAAAGGAACTTTCACCCATCCACCTCTATCTCATGAGAAAAGGGGGAAAAGAAGAAGCCGGGTTTAGGGAGCTCTCCTTGTCCCTACCTCCCTGCCCCTGCTTGCCAAGAGCAACGAGCAGGATCATTTGATTCCTCGACAGTACCCACCCGGTTGCCCAGCGACCCAAAGGAAAACGTGATAGTGACTAGGGGACCAGTCTCGTGCCTCAGCTGGGAACCAGAGGCAGGAGGGAGGCTTGGGAAGCGGGGCGCGCCTGGGAGGTCCCCATGCGTACCTGAGCCTCAAGCTTGCAAAGCTGAGGTTGCAGTAAACAGGAGGTGCAGTGCAGAGGAGCCACTGCCCAGGCCATCACCATCCTCTCTGGCTCGTGATGGGCAACTGGGGATTTGGGGCAGAGGACGGTTGAAGGGGAGGGAAGGGGGGAAGGAAGTCGTCCCTTCTCCCCGAACGCTTTCACTCACCGTTTAAGCCCGGCTCATATCCCCAGTGATGTTGGGACATGGTCTTGCAAGCTGTTCAGGGTTTAGTAATTAGCTCTTGGGTTGCACCTCTGCACTGGTTACAGCAAGCCTGTCCCCGGCTCTTTCTGTGATGGGCTTTTATAGGCTCCCGCCAACTCCAAGTCCCTTTGCGACCGGAGAGGTGGGGGCAGAAAGGGAGGAGATGGTTGAAGGGGTGGGGGGTAGGGGACACTGGTTGGACTTGGGGGAGGGGAGGGAGGGGGCAGTAGTTGGGATGTTATCTCTGGGGGCTGAGCCTGGTCGGGGCGGGCTAGAGGGAAGGCGTGGAAAGCTCCCCTATATAATCTCATGCCCGCTCTCCCGTCCCTTCCTCTACCTCCTTGCTGGCCGGCTCCCTAGTTCCTTCGGTGCGCTGACATCTCCCATGCACAAGAGCAGCAGGTCCGGGTTAAGCGTGGTGAGAATAGGGCCAGGATTCCCCCGGCCCAGCCTCAAGCACCCGAAGCTCTGCTGCAGAGACGGCCGGGGAGGATAGCAGGAAAGCGTCTACATGCATGCACCCCATCCCCCTCCCTGCGGTGGCTGTTTCTGCTCCAGACCCGGTACACCCCTATCCTTTATTTTTCCCCATTTAGATCCCCATTTTGACATCATCCTGCGTCTAGAAGCCTTTTGGCCAAGACCTACTATTTCTGTCAGTCCGGGGTCCCACTGCCGGGAGGGTAGATGCATTATTTCCGTGACCCTGGGGCTGTAGAGCTGTTAGGAGCAGTGTGACCTTGGGGCATGTGGGGATACAGTTCTTGTTGCTTTGAGAAGCGCTGAGCTGCCTGCCTGGCGCCGGGAGCAAAGCAAGTTGGCGCTGCCCCCTGCTGGGTGATCCCGGAATCCTGCCGGGAAAGGGGGGACATTTCTGTTCACCGCACACATTCTATAGGCGCTAAGGAACATTCCTTTTTCGGCATTTGAATCCAGCAGAATTTCACACAATCTCTGATCCTATGTTTTAAAAAATTACTTTGTTGAAATCTCCACTTTTTCTGATTGTCACCCCCTCCTTCAGTTTGACCTCGCCTGTATTCTCATCATATTATACACAGCACTTGTGTACATAGCTTTATGCTCTCCTTCCCAGCACCACTACTAAATTGTAAACTCCTTGATAGCAAGGTCTGTCTTTTTTTGTACCTTGCACACTTTTTTGGTTTTGTTTATGTTCTTTTACTCAGACCTGTGATTTTATAGGTGTAGGATTCTCCCAAAGAGGAAACTTACCCTTACATATGCAAATGGTAACCTTTACTGCCATGGCCCCTGAAAGATTAAGTGACTTGACCAGGGTCACACAGCTAGTAGGTCTCAGAGGCAGTATGTGAACCTAGTTTTTCTGACTCCTAGAACAGTTCTTTATACTATGCAATATTGATTTGCACAGTCATTTAATTAACTTTTGTTGCACTGAGGGAAACGCACTGACTTGACAGAGATATGAATATTTTGACCTCTTGTTTTTAATAGCTAAAACAGATTCCTATAAATATATAGCAAGAATCTAAATTAATTTCTCAGAAGATCAGGCTAAAAGTATGAGACTATCTTGAAAAGAGAAAACAGATGTTTCCCTCCAAAAGAGAGAATTTGATACGTGGGTCCAATACAAAAACGTAATTGGAATATAGTAAAAAAAAAAAAAATACAAGAGAGAAAAGTTCTTTTTCTCAAAGTCAAATCTGGTTTCACATTTGCTTCTGTTTAGTGTAATTTAAAACAACCATTTATGATCAGTTTTTAATGTTGAACTGTACTTCCTGAAAAAATATGTTAATTACATAAAATAGGTATAAGACTAATGTGACACATTAATATATCAATATGATCTAAAGTAACACAACATTGGCATACTGAAGCAACATAATTTATCAAAACAAGTAACTTAACTTATCTAGGCCTTAATTCCTCATCTATAAAATAAGGGAATAAAATAGCCTGTAAGATCCCTTTAAGTTCTAGATAGATGATCCTATCAATTCTCTCTGTCAACTTTAAATAAATCACATTATGATTTAGGGTCATTTGTTTTGTTCTACATTCTATGCCTCTCTAGAAAAGTATGTGTTTCTTGCTATATTATGAATTCCTTCTGTTTTCTGATGTCACAATGACACAGCTGAACAATCACACATTATATGCCTATCATACATTCAGCACTGAGTTAGGAGATGGAGTGTTAGAAGACTGAGGAAACCAGGAAGAAAACACTAGATAGCTTATTATTCCTGCCCTCTTTGGAGTTTATGGTCTAGTAGGGGGCTTACAAGAATACATTAAATGATTTATATAATTTAAAAATTATCCTAAAATCATGAATAAATTGCATTAATTCATGCTTAACCAAACTCAAAATATTGTTTTATGCTTTGCTGTTGCAGTATACATAGGCAGTGTCTATTACGCTTTTTAAAAGTTTAATATTTTATTTTTCCCCAATTTTATATATACTTTCACAATTCCCATACTGTTCATGCTCTTGGGCCAGTGTGAAAACCTTATACCTCTATTTCTGTGAAACTGAATAGTAACTGTTTACTAAAGAATATTAAGCTTAATAAACTCTTTTATTTCATCTTCATCATTCCTTGAGAAGGATTCAAAGAACTGCCTACCAAGAATATTTCCCCCATCAAATCTCTGCAAGGTAGTTTCCCAAACTACTGAAACAGTAATTCCCCAAATGAATCTCTAATCAGATAAACCTTTTTACTCTATTTCCCTATTCTCCTCTCCCTCTCAACTTCTTTGAACTAAATTCTAGATATATGTAGACTCAGAACCAAGATATCAATATGAGTCACATGCTTTTAGCAGAGGAGAAAATTTGGCTCAAGCTCGCATGTTCCAGAAGGGATACAAGAGCGCTCAATGTTTTTGTTTTTGTTTTTTAATATATCTCAGACTTAGCCTTGGAATTTTCCTGGGCCAGGTTTCATAGTGCTATTCGCATAATGCCCACACATACATCAGATTAGAGCTAACTTTATTTTGCCAGAAGCATATTAAACATTTTTTCACAATTAATGGGTTCAAATGAACTTCATTAATATTTCTAAAGCATAAAGAAGCATCTTTCCTCTGTTTTTTTTTAGAACAGGGGTTCTTAACTTTTTTGTGTGTCATGTCAGAAAAAAGCCTTCGGTGAGATGAAAAAAAAAATTTCCATTCCACAAAGCCCTGCTTTGCAGTATGGTTAGCCTGAGTTTAAAAAATTTGGCAGCTGAATACTAGTTTTGTCAGCTTCTACCAAGCTGGAAAGACTAAGAACATGCTTGGTAATAAACTGAGACTCCTGTATGAGAACCAGACAATTTAAATTCAGAGAGGTTCATCACCTACAGGTTGTCCACGAGGTTATGAAGTCTTTAACTTAGGTAATCCATGAAAAAAATTACAATAGAAAATGATGTTCAATCCCGTGTGGTCCCTTCCTCTTTCATAATGTGAGTATTGGAGTGGTATGGGGAAAAGAACTTTAGAGAACTACAAATCATAACATTTTAGACCACCTACAAACATCAGATTAACTCTGAATATGAGCTATCTATATCTAACGACAGTTGGCATTCTGCTGGTCCAACTAAACTACATTTATAAAGACCATGTCACAATAAATGAAATCAAAAGGCATAAAGATACTGCAGTGAAATGGAAGGATTGGTCACAAGGTCTCAGAGTTGTGAAAGAATGAGTTGGTTTTATTATATACCCTCAAGTTCAACAAATAACATCATTTTGTGAAGGAACAATTAACTGTCTCACCTTGACGCAGCTTTTGCCAAGGATAAATACACATAAGTGTATAAACTATCTGCAAAATATTATGGGGGAAGGGAAGATTATCAATAATATTACAAATCAGTTAAAAAAATGTCAGGAAAACATTTACAAGATCGTTTGAAGAGCATTTGTAGATACAGGTGAAACTAGAAGAATTGAGTACGTAAGTAAGGTATATAAAAATATATGTAAAAATGTAGTTGATTGGTAAACCAACTATGTAAAATAGATATTTTTTAAAGGAAGAAAAGGAGGAACACTGTAAAATAGCTTAAAGTTAGAAAGGACTCCAGAGAACATTTCTTCCAACCAGTTTATGTTTCCAATCAGGAAACATAAGTGCAGAGCAGTTTAGTTCTCTTTACTCCCATTCTAGAGGGTTTTAGAAATGACTTTCCCAATCATACCATGATGCATTTGGTTATACAAGAAGGTGGATGAGGTAAAGATTGTTTCAGTATTGCCAGTGTGTGGAGGGAAAGTCTCCCTACCCAAGATGATTTATGTTTTTAGAGTAAATTCAACTAATGCAGCATGAGCAATCATGACATTTATTAGGTATTAGACATGAAAGTATTCTATAGTAAGTGAGAATTGTTTACCATGCAGAAAGATGACTACATAACAAATGTGCCAGTACCCCCAAAATACCTTCCATCTGTAGATTCTACCCTGGGATCTTTGACCTAGGGTAGATAGAAGAATTTGAAGTGAAAAATTTAAGACATTTTCAAGAAATGTAAATTGAGGAAGAAAGGAGCAATAAAGAGACATCAAATCTATCACAGAAGAATGTGATCAGATGTCAGGAAGTTAAGTGGAAAAGAGTATATATATATATGTATATATGTATGTATGTATGAGAGTGAGGACCTGGGTTCAAATCCAGGCTCTGCCATTTATTATTTGGGAGATCTTGAAATAATAACAATAATAATAATAGCTGGCATTTGTATATTATCTCATTTGCTCCTCATAACAACCCTGGGATGTAGTTGCTATTATTATCCCCAGTTGAGGAAACTGAG
This sequence comes from Vombatus ursinus, assembly GCF_900497805.2. NCBI lineage: Eukaryota > Metazoa > Chordata > Mammalia > Diprotodontia > Vombatidae > Vombatus > Vombatus ursinus. Next base: position 34,796,316 of record NW_020954590.1, on the reverse strand, counting down.
AGAAGCAGAATTGCCCAAGGTCACTCATTTAGGAAATGTCTGAGCTTGAATTTGAACTCAGTTTTTATTGACTCCAGACCCAGAGCTCTATTCATCGTGCCACGGAGCAGTCACAATAGTGAATACAAGAGAAGAATCCACTGAGGAAAGTTGACTATCTGCTCTGTGACCAAGAAAGAGAAAACCTAGTGCCAGGATGGTAGGCAAGGGATATCAAAGAGTAAGGAAAAGTCCAGTCAGAGTTTTAACTACTTGTAAAGAAAGTTTTTACTTGGAATAGAAGCGGGTGACCAACAGTAAAGGTGAGTAACCCGGGGTTTCAAACTAGAGAAAGGGATGATGTTCTGGACTAAACCTAACTCAGATCAGTCCCCTGGTATTTTATATTGGAAAGTAGAACACAACGAGATACTTCTAGGTCATTCAATACTTAACAAAAGGAGACTTATTTAACTATAGCAAGAGTAGGATATTCAAAAGAACATTCAAACTAACTGAAATTCACTTGGCTGGGTTGCCCATCATTTTCACCAACCAACACCAGCAAGTGCCGGGAGCAACTCATGTTTTTTCTCACCAGGAAGTGATGGCAACAGTCTGAAGCTTTAGTCCCTTGATCCAATCAAGATTCTAGGATAATTTAAATACTTTATATGAGAAAGGGATTAGGATATGGCTTCCCCCCAACATGAGCTGATAAATATGGGTGTGAATCCTGCAACAGTCCATTAAAGAACATGAGTAATAGCTAGATACTATTATATAACAAGACTATATACCTGCACTTTATCTAATCTTTATTGAGCTTGTAACCTGAGAGATCTATATATTACAGCAAAGTAGTTTTCCCTGACCAACAAAACAAGAATTGCACTGAAAGGACACAAGTGGGGGGAAGAAGGAAAAAAAAACCAGATATTGTGATGCCAGGGTTAAAATCTGGAGGTAGTCCTGTCTCCTCAACCAATTCTTTTGGACATTCATGGCACAAAATGTTCTATTAAATGAAAAACTCACAGGGTGCCTTCTCTTTTGGAGTTTTCTGGTCATATTTTCTCCTAGCGTAACTAATAGAATGGCAATATCTCTGGCAGAAGCAGAGAGATAGAGAGAAAGGGCTTGTTGGGAGGTAGGGGGAATAATAGTTCCTACTAAGATATGCTTCTATACTATATAAAAAAAAATCCAAGCACCTGCCTTTGGATGGGTTTGTTTATTCATAGGTTCACAAATACAGCACTGGATGAGACTTCAGAAGTTTAGTCTAGCCCCCTAATTTTCCAAATGAGGAAACTGAGGCTAAAGGAGTTTAAGTGACTTGCTTAGAGTCACACAGCTAGTAAACACAGTGCTTGGAACAGTCTGGGATGTATTAGGTGCTTAATAAATGTTTACTGATTGATCAATAATAAATGTCAGAAGGAGAATCTTAACTGGGGTCATCTTGGCTCCAAGTCCAGCAGCCTATTCAATGTGCTACATCACACTGCTGTACAGGCAACAAGACAGTACTTGGACTGCCCAGCCATTATCTCTCCTGGCACCTGGAACATAGTAGATAATTAATAAATGTGTATTAATTGAATGACTCCGTTCATAGCTAACCATCCCCCTTTTCTAGTCGTATATATCCTTAATGATGTCTTTAATATAATTTCTCCATTCAAATAATTACTCATGATATGATACAGTATATTTATACCCACAACAAACTTTTCCATTTCATTTTGTCCCATTGACACCTTTCAATTTTAATTCTGAGATTATTGTGTTTCATGATTTGTAGCCATATAAAGTCTCTAAGATCATATTGAGTTTTTTGCATTGATTTTGCATCAAAAGCAGCTTGGAATCAAAGTAACATGCAGTTTACCAAAGGCAATCTAACCCGCTCACTCTTCCTCTTAGTCAGTTCTGGGCCTGGAGCATCGTCCATTGGTAGCATTTGTCTAAGACATTGATAGACATGTACTTATGACTCAGTGGGTTGACTGTCCAACTGCATGTAATAATCTGCTTAATATGCATTTTTCTTCTACTTTGTTTTTTCAATGTGTGTAATTAGACTAATCTCTTTCAATGACAGAGGATTTCCTCGAGGAGGTTTTGTAGTATTCTGAAGCTCAATGCAACTAGTACAATTTACAAATATAAGTGTCTGGAGATCCTCACCATCTGTACCATGGCACTAGCAAACACCCTAAGTGAACATATGTCTCCCTACCTTTATGTCTCACTTGATATTAATGCTCAGCATTAACCTACAGTCACATCTATTACAGAATTTTGTATATTTTAATATGTGTAAGAGATATATTTTTAGTAGACTTTAACACTTAATTTTTACTCTAGCAAATTTTTTTTAAAAATCAAGAAATAATAAATACAGTGGTATCTTATAATCTCCGTACTTTTCAGTCAGGTATATAGCAGTGAAGATGTGATCTATTGCAGAAAATCACTTGTGAAAGTATAACTACTCTGTTTTCATGCTTTAATGAACGTGTAACATTAATTATTTTTACCATTTCCTGAATCTTCTCCTCTTAAGATATCTTGAAAATAAATCCTTCAGTGCATTTGTAACTATGCAATCTACAGGACAGATTTCAATTCTATGTATTCAGTCTGATCCATCCACTATGCCTGACTATCCCTTCTTACTGCCTCTGCTGTTTCCTTCACTAGTGCATTAGACACGGAGGAGGGTATAGAGGTGGTACAGCCCAAATGTGGTAGATACACCATTATTGCTAATGAGTACAGAATTACTAACCCATCTATTCTCTTTTACATCTTTTAGTTGTCTCTCTTCTAGTTTTATCAATAAAGACTTTTGAGGGGCAGTTAGGTGGCACAGTGGATAGAATACTGGCCCTGGAGTCAGGAGGACCTGAGTTCAAATCCGGCCTCAAACATATAACACTTACTAGATGTGTGACTCTGGGCCAGTAACTTAACCCCAATTGCCTCTCCAAAAAAAAAAAAAAAGAAAGAAAAGAAAAGAAATACTTTTGAGATGAGCTAGCTTAGCTGGTTAAATTTTGTTCAGTTGTTTTTCAGTTACATCCAACTCTTCATAACCCCATTTGGAGTTTTCTTGGCAAAGATACTGGAGTGGTTTGCCATTTTCTTCTCCAGATCATTATACAGGTGAGAAATTGAGCTAAAAAGGGTTAAGTGACTTGCCCAGAATCACACAGCTAGTGTCTGAGGCCAGATTTAAACTCAGGAAGATATCCACTGCTCCACCTAGCGGCCCCAGTTGGTTAAATATAGCAGTTTAAAAACAACAGCCATTTTCAGTTGCGTCCAACTCTTGGAGACTTCATTTAGGGTTATCTTGACAAAGATACTGGAGCTGTTTTCCATTTCCTTTTCCAGTTAGTTTTACAGATGAGGAAACTGAGGCAAATAGGGTTAAGTGTCTTGGTCAGGATCTCACAGCTAGGAAGTGTCTGAGGCTGTTTTTGAGTTCAGGAAGGTGTGTCTTCCTAACTTCAGGCAGGGCACTCTATCTACTGTGCCACTTAACTGCATTAGGATTTTTTAACATTATCATTTCCTAAATTTTGTTATGAATTTATTTTGAATTTAGAATCCCCACATGAGCATTTTTTTTATCAGAATACTTTACTGGAGATTCACAAGGACCTGATTTAATTTCTTTATGCAATATTATATAGTGAATAGAATAGTGTGGCAGGATGCATCCTAGATATGAAGTAAAAAAACAGGGTTCAAAACTCACTGATGCTATTAACTGTGGTGACTCTAGAAACCTGTGCAATGTCAGGCAAGTTAATTCAACTCTCGGGCCTCATTCTCCTCATCTGTAAAGATAAGGGGTTGGATCAGACGATTTTTAAGGTGCTGTCTAGCTCTGCATCTATGATCCTATAATTCCATCAGACTGGTGCAAAGCGAAGTGCTCTGTATCAGCTGAGTAATCAAGGAAGACTTCCTGGAGGGAGGCACTGGAGTTAGACTCTAAAGATGGGTCAGAATCCAGCAGGTAAAGAAGAGGAGGCACAGCTTTCCGGATGGACTTTCATACATGTTTCCAAAAATAATTCCTTACAAAATAAAATGCTTGTTATGCTACAATTGTGTTAATCAGAATGCTTATGTGAGGGGAAAATGTTGACTTGCAAAGATCAAGTTAATTGTTTAAAGAATTATGGTCATTATAGAAAAATCTGTCACACCATGTATGGATTTGATTGTCTAACTGAACCAAGAAGAGCCAAAGATCATCAGTGCCACAAACAAAGAGCAGCAATCATTTTGTCCTGAAAGGTAAATGTTGTATAGTCATTTTTAGTCATGTCTGACTCTCCATGACCCCTTTGGGGTTTTCTTGGCAAAGGTACTGATTTGCCATTTCTTTCTCCAGCTCGTTTTATAGATAAGGAACTAAAGCAAAAAGGTTTAAGTGATTTGCCCAGGGTCACACGGCTACTTCTGGATTTCAAAGGCTAAAGCAGGGCCAGGTAGGCTGAGGAGCGACTTAGTGCCGATTGTATTCTAAGGAACAGGCTAGCTGAATTTCAGGCTCACCAGCAAAAGTTTGGCTACAGGGTGATTAATTTTCTGGTCCTAGCACCTCATGAAGACTGTCTATTAAGGTGTGAATGGGTTGAAATTTGTGTTCACGGACTCCAACCCATCTTTTTGAAGTACTGAACTCATGTTACTTTTAGTAATATTATGGTTAAAAGAAAAAAATAGGAGCTGGGTACAATTATGTAATGAGCAACTAGGTGGAGCAGTGGATAGAGTGCTGGGCCTGGAATTCCTGAGTTCAAATCTGACCTCAGGCACTTACTAGCTGTGTGACCCTGGGCAAGTCACTTAACTCTGCCTGCCTTGGTTTCCTCATCTATAAAATGAGCTGGAGAAGGAAATGGCAAACCACTCCAGTATCTCTGTCAAGAAAATCCCAAAATGAGGTCACAAAGAGTCAAACACAACTGAACAACAACATAACACAGTTATGTAGATAATATGATAAAGAGTTAGAAAAGACCTGGTGATCATCCAACCGAGAGTGTGCTAGTAAATGTTTAACAACTCTTCCTCAGGAAAAAAGAGAGGTATGAATAACACATTTTAGTTTAATCTGCATTATTAACATTTTTTCCATCACTTTTAATACAACAAAACAAAGCTAATGTTAATAGCTAATTTTCTAAGTCAACATGTGGCAGCGGGATGCTTATGTAGAGTTTAATGGCCCATTTGAATTTGACACCATTGGTCTAGGAAATCAGCAAAATAATAAATCAAACCCTAATTTGTAGCATTTGCTGATTTCTGAGGCATACATGCTAATGATGAAAATATGACAATCAGCTCAGACAGGTTCAAGTTGGTTTCAGCACATGTCTGCATCCAGTTCTTTTATTTTACAGGAAACTGTTACCCAGAGGGGCTAAATGACTTGTCTAGGGTATACAGTGGAAGAGCTACAATTGAGCCCCATATCTTATGACAACATCCAGTGCTAAGTGAAGACAACATCAAAGACATCAGACCTTGGGTTTAGTGCAATGAATGTCAATGGTTTCTAATCCTTCATTAAATTGTGGGCCCCTGGAGGACAAGGACTGTCTTTTGCCTTTCTTTGTATCCCTAGTGCTTAGCACAGTGCCTGGCATGTATAGTAAGCATGTAATAAATGTTTATTGACTGACTGACCTATGGAACTACTTTGTTAAGATTAAAATACACAGCCTTCTTTTCTTTTAACAAATTGTAAATAATAAAAGTGAACATTTGCATGTCCAACCACTCATGGTTATTTTTATATAGTTATATGTTTTAAGGGTTTTTGGGGAGAGGGTGGGTTAGTGTATTTCATTAAGACAAAATTTAGCACCTCCCCAAGAAAAAGGGAAAGTATTATTTTTAATCATGGGACCAATACAGTTTTTAATGGCAATTTTTTTCCCTTTTTTACTGACCTCATCAAATGTACCCCTATGGTTTGGACGACTGAACATATATAACTTATCAAACTGCTTGCCTGCCTTCTCAGTGAGGGACGAGAGGAGGGAGTGTAGGAGAGAATTTGGAGCTCACAATTGTTAAAAAAAAAAAGGTTAAAAATTGTTTTTACATGTAATTGAAAAAAATATTTTTAGTACCTTTAACACTTTGTTTCTATCTCTCTTGCTCTTATGTCTTATAACATCATGCTCTGATGCTTCATTGTAGCCTAGGCTTGATCAAGAGCTCTCAAAGGCTTTTGCAGCAAAGCACAAAACCTGTCAGGTCCTATCAAGTTCAAAGAGATTCAAGCCCAGACCCAGGGACAGACTAAATGTTTGTTATCCAAGGACCACCCAAGCTAAGTCATCGTGAACTTGGTTGCAATATGATGATTTTTTTTAAATCTTACCACCTTTGAAAGCCTGTCTACTGAGTTGAAAAGATCATGGGATCATAGATGTAGAGATGGAGAGAAACTCAGAGGTGATTTAGTCCACTCCTCCCATTTTACAGAGGAGAAACCAAGACCCATGGAGAAAGAGTGTAATCTGAGTGAATAGAAAGAGAATCCACAACCGCTCTGTCAATAGTTCTCCTATCACACCACAAATCTGAGTACAAGGATCAAGTTTTCTTCCTTTTTTGTAAACCCCCAGATGGTGTCATTCACAGTCAATGGATATTTATTTACTTATTTATTTGTTAGGTGAATGGTCAGATAGAATACCTAATTTTAATGGGAATGAGCACTAAGAAATTAACTCTCATATCTAAAATCCAATATCTTTTGATTTCTTGCCAATTTGCCCCTATGAGGAGACTCATGCTGAAAGTTATATTCAAAATATATAGGTCCTGGCAGAACTGTGCTTGAAACCACTAATACATCAATAGTGGCTCTAATGTTTTTATTTATCCTTTTTTTAAAATTTTTTTGATTGGACAATGGGGGTTAAGGGACTTGTCCAGGGTCACACAGCTAGGAAGTGTTATGTGTCTGAGGCCGGATTTGAACTCAGGTCCTCCTGAATCCAGAGCCGGTGCTCTATCCACTGCGCCACCTAGCTGCCCCTATTTATCCTTTTTTAAAAAGTAAAAAGTTTGTGCTGATCCAGCTGTATTCACATCCATCTGTAGAATAGCTTATAAAAATTATGAAAACTAGGTTTATGGTCTACTCTTTTCCCCCTCCATTACTTTATTCTTATTTATCTGCATACATTTCTTCCCAACAGACTATAAACCCTTTAAGGACAGGGCCTATTTTCATTTCTGACTTTTTATTACCAGCACTTAGCATCAGAGATGTTTAATAAATGCTCATTGAGTGACCTGATTAAATCAAATCTAATTGAGCCTTATGGAGCTGTAGCCTATGACCTTACCCTTGTAACTCACTGGTCTACCTACCTTAGCTAATGCTACCTGTAGCTGAGACAGTGAGAGCACAGATGTAATTCTCATGTTCTAAACAGCAGTTTAAACTTTTTCTGTTTCCTGTTCCTCCTTTCCTGCCTTTGAATAAACATTTAACATATTTTAAATATCCATGTTGTGTTAGGTATCGTGCTCGAATTCGATAACCTCTCACCTTCAGCAGGCAGAGCCAAGGTCTTGCACAATTTCTCTTGGATTATGTATTGAAATATTTCTTTTCTTTCTGTCTCTTTGGTACAACTAATCCTTGTCTTATTTTTGTTGCTGCTCAGTTATCAACATGCAAACATTTTGAGCAGGGATCAAAAATTAATTCTATTATCAGACTGCATGCATTTCTTTAAATTTAATTATCAACTATCCAACATGCTCTTTGTCCAGCTCAAGCCAGGAGCCTCTTTTTGCAAACATCCTCCTGTAAACTGAGTGGTTATTTCATAATTCCTCTGGAACTCTCCATCCCTCAGAAGGCCTAATCAATGTTTCATATCAATTAAGCTGTTAAGAGACTTCTTGTACCTCCCCAACATAACGACAAGACTTTTGTTAGAACAAACAAATTAGAGGGGAAAAATGATAACTCTTCCTGACAAAATAATCTTTAAAAATATAATTTGAAAGGACAATATCAGCAGTCAGGAACTGGAAATTTTCATGTTCAGTTTTTATAAATTGCCATGAAATTCCTCACCCAAATAAAACCTCAATTTAACTTTTGAAGTACTCACTATCCCCTAGTGAAACACCCTGTGGATGTTTTTCAAATAACTCTTATCTCCTGTCTAAGTTCAGTTCCAGATAATTGCAGTTGAAGGGAGAGTGGGGAGAGAGACAGAGACAGCTAGAAAAACAGGGACAAAGAGAGACTGATGAATTTTTTTATTGAATTATGCAGAATATATTAAAAGCTGACATTAATAGAGTACTTAAAAGTTTTCAAAGCATATCATATGTACAATTATATACACATTACAAGCACATTATCTTATCTGAATCCCACAAGAACTTTTCAAGGTAGATGCTGTTATTATCCCTATTTTGCAAATGCACAAGCAGGCTAAAAAAGAATTAAGATAATGAGACTGCTATTGAAAATGAAGATGAGATTAAAGTAATAAAGGAAAGAACTGAATTATCCAGATTGACTATTCATTCACATAGCCTAAAGACCCAAGATCATTGACAAGTTTCTACTACATAAGTTTATATGTTGATAAATGAAAGGTAGTGTTGACAATAGAATTTTCTTCTCTAGTACAGGGCTCTCTCTCTTTTCAAATCATTTTTGGAACTATGGATTTTAAAAAATAATACTAATATCCCTCAAATGCATTCCTGTGACGTGGAGTGTAAACCCTGAAGGCTAAGCCAGTAGAGCACAAAGACAAGCTGGGAAGGCTGCAAGTAGGTTTCTAGTGCTGGATTTTATGTCTGTCAGCCAAGCACTGGATAATCAAAATTCACAAAATGTTACCAGTACAGGGTTGGCCACCAGGGAACCAATGAATATTTCTAAGAGGGGATCCCCCTAGATAAGTGAATGATTCATTTGTTACTCATCTCAAGATGAGATGCTTGATATACCTGGTTTCCTGCAAAGTCACCTTCCATATGAAGCCTTTCCTGATCCCCTCAACTGTTCTTATCTTACACCCAAAATTATCTTATATTCATTTGGAAGATATTTTGTATGTTTTTATACCGCCCATGTAGTGTCTCCCATTAGAATGTAAACTCCTTAAGAGGAAGACTTTTTCACTTTTTCTTCATATTGCCAGTGTTTAGCAAAATGCCTAGAATAGCATAGTCACTTAACAAATGCTTGTTGATAGATAGTTTGATTGATTCATTAACATTTACTCCCTGGAGAGCTCTGGCACTGGCAGTTTGAGTCCTCAGAGGGATACCTACTATTACATTTAGGATTTTAAAATAACACTGTGGGTTACTATCCTCCTATTATGTAGCAGAAAGATGCCCATTGGTGTAGTTCTCTTTAACAATCAATAAGTAAACTCAGTTTTTTAGAAAGGCATTTACTCAAATGGCTTAGCAATAGTTGCAAATGTCTTTTAGAAAGGCAAGAATAGTAGTTACAAATCATTTCTCCCCAAAACCTTGGGCATCTTCTTTTACACATACCGACAGTATCCACTGAGGGAAGAGCAGATAAACACTTATAGTATAATATAGCGAGGGACTGAAATGCAGAGCCTTGGTGTCTTTTCTTTCTCAGTGGGGAGAAGGGATCCTTATAAGGATGGCTTTGGAGATAGATGCTTCATAGTGCTGTTCAAATGGGCTGGCTCCTTTTAGTGCATACCGTCTCTGCTGGACATGAAGCTCAATTGGGGCTGCTTTTCATAGGCTGCCAAATCGTGACTGACTGGGTCAAAACTCTGCTAGGCTGGGTCATTCAGGTCTCTTGGTTCCTGAACTGGTTCCTCATTGGACTCAACTTCTGCAGTGAGGAAACTCAGCACTGCTTTTCCTCTGGGCAGCTGCTGATGGACTAGACCAGGAAGATTTTTTGGCCATGCGGCTGTTGCTTCCCAGGCTGAGAAAGGCGGGTTGCTCAGCAACTGAGTTCTTCTCAATATGTGACATCTCTTCTGGATCAGTCAACCCACTGGACTCCCTGAACTCAGTCTTTGATGTGCCACTGAAGTCTTTCACCAAATTAACCACTGGTTCAGCTGAGTAATTTTATGCTAACTTCAGCTGTAGTGTTACAATGCTCTTTTCATCTGGGGTACTTCTGTGGCCCTGTGGGATCAAGAATTGGGCTTGGGATTTTGGTTTCTTTTGTTTGTCCATTTCAGGCAGTAGAATCATTAAACCCAGAAGTTCAAGCTATGAGACCTTGAAGCCCAGCAGGGAAATCAAAGCCAAATTTGCTGCCAGCCCAGCAAGAAAGCCCTTAGAAGCCAGACTGTCAGTCCTAGGATCTGGGCTGAGGGTGGGACTTGGAGTTTAAAGCAATTATTATGTCATGTAGGAACTGAGTTAAGCTGTAAAACCAGCTTCCCTCCCACCCCATCCATCATCTACATCTCTATGTTGATGCTTCCAAAACTTACTTATTTAACTGTATTCTCTCTGCTGACCTTCAATGTCACATCTCCCAACTACCTATTGGATGTCTTAAACGCAACATGTCCAAAACTTTACTCATTATCTTCTCCCCCAAACACCCCCCTCTTCCTAATTTCCCCATTTCTATTGATGGTACCTTCAGCCTTCTCTTCACCCAGGGCCACAACCTAGGTGTAATCCTTGACTCTTCCCTTTCTCTCCACTCCCCGTATTTGATCTGTTGTCAAGGCCTGCCTATTTTACCTTAAAGACATCTTTGGAATATGATCGCTTTCTCCTCTGACACTGCCACCCATTAGTGCAGTGATGGTTCAAGCTCTCATCACCTCATGTCTGGACTATTGAGGTAGCCCACTGGTTAATCTCCCTGCCACAAGGGTCTCCTCACTCCAGACCAAAACGATCTTCCTAAAGCACAGGTCTGACCATGTTACAAACCCCTACTCAATAAGTACATCCTGTCACCCACAGGATCAAATACAAAACCTCTATTTGATGTTCAAGCCTGCCCCCACTACCTCTCCAGTCTTCTTATACCTTACAGGAACTGGATCTTACAATGCCTGAAATGCTCTCCCTCCTTATCTCAAGGAATCCTGGATGTCTTGGCTTCCTTAAAATCCCAGCTAAATCCTACCTTCTACCTTCCTGATCCTTTTTTATTCTCATGCCTTCCCTCTGCTAATCATTTTTTAATTTATCCTTTATATAGCTTGTTTGTACACAGTTGCTTGAATGTTGTTTCCCCCATTATACTGTGAACACCTAGACAGCAGGGACTGTCCTTTATCCTTCTTTGTATCTCCAGTACATAGCACGCTTCCAGGCACATAATAGGTGCTTTTAATAAATGTTCATTGACTGACTGATCACTATGCTCTTTCATCGAGGGGAATGACCCTTAGCTCAGGATTAGCTCTGACATTTGTCACCTCCAAGCAGGACTAGAAAGAAGTCCAAACCCTCTTGTTCAACAATCCTCCCTGATTTCTGACCCCGTTCATTCAGTATACAACTCTACCTTTGCTTATCATGATAATTCCTTAATACAACCAGTAACCTTCCCCAGCTTGCGGATTTTATATAGATGAGTGGTTAGGAACAAAACTATCAACATAGTCTATGCCCTAGAGGTAAGTCCTAAATCTCACTCACTTTTTCACCAATAATTGAGCTATCTGAGCCCTTCCCTTTCTCCCCCTTTCAGAAGTGTAAAATGTTTCTTTTTATAACTAAAAGGATTTCCTTTTTCCATTATCTGTTTTTGCCCCTTCCAATCCCGGCTTTGCTAAGTTTCAACAGGTAGACTCATATCTGGCTGGCTGAATATGAGAAGTTTCAGAACTTTGGTGGACTCCCCTTCACTGCCACATCCATACCTACGCCCATCTCTGAGGCGTCCTGGTTGAGCTAGCTTCTGACGCCTGTACATCATCCATTTTACTTCTTGTTTAAAGGGATATTGCCCTTCCCATAGTAACTCTTCAAGTCTAAGCAACCTCTTCCAGGTACTAAATAAGGGGGATTCCTCTACTGTCTCAACAGTTATAGTTTTGATAGCCTATCAGGAAGTCACAAGCTTTCCCGAGGCCTGTTGAACTGTTCTAAGGACTTAAGGATTTTTTTTCAAGGTCTCGATTGTTGGTTTTGCATTTTTTTTCAATCTATTGCGAACTTTTGAGTGTTCTACCAACCTGAATTGTGATTTACTACTTTACAATAGGTGAAACCAACACCCTAAGAGTAACTTGCCCAAAGTCACACATACTTACCCAAGGTTGGTACATATTGGTACACATAGGTTTTAGATCTCGAAGGGACCATAGTGGTCTTCTAGCTCTACTTTGTCATTACATAGATAAAGAAATACCCAGAGAGGATAAGTGATTTGCAAAGTACCATAGAGTTCCTTAGTGACAAAGTCAGGAGCAGAGCTCATTAAGTTCAGGTACTGCTGATTCATGTTATTTTCCAACATTTATTTGTCTTCTAATTTCTTAGGCACCAAGGTGTCCTTAAGGGAGCAATTGCACTTGAACAAATGCCCTTGAATGCATCCAAACTCCAATGAACAGTAAAGAAATTTATGGGCATGTTGGTACAAAGTATATCAAAGCTTAATGGCCTGAATGGATCTCCCTGAACATTGAGTTTGATACCAGTGAGAATCTGGGTCCATATTTACTCTCTTTCCTGGCTAAAATTGGGTTTTGCTTCACCATCATGTACTGCTCTGGTGAAACTTTGGTCTCTTGTGACTGTCCTTTGAAGTCAACACTTGGTCATGCCATGTGAATGGCCAAAATCCTGCAGGTTCTAGGATTAGAAGCCTACTGGAGTGGAGTGGAAAGAAGACTGGATGTAGCTTCAGAGGACCTGGGTTCATGGAGTCATAAGTTTGGAGATGGAAGAGGCTATCAAGTCCATCAAGTTAGATTTTGAATGAGATAAGTCGGAAGATTGTTGTTCATCCTTTGTTCTCGAAGAGGGCCAATGACATTGGGAGGGTAATGTCTTGACTTGCAAGTGAATTATATTTAAGTGAGGCAAGAACTGCTCAAAGTCATCAGCCTCCTTCTGTCCTCCAGAGGCATTGGAGTCCAGTGGCAAGACATAAATCAAGACAACTAGTGATGGCCCATAGATAAGTCAGAATGGGCAAAGGAGAAGAGTCATTTGAAACAAATGCAAATGTGTATATGAGGTATCCTTGTACATATAGATGGGATTCAAGTTTTCCAAAAGGAAGGGACATGATCTAGTTTGAAAGAAAGAACAGGAGCATAGATTTAGAGTAAGAAATAACCTTAGAAGTTATCTATTGAAACCTATTCATTTTACAGATGAGGAAAATGAAACACAGAGTAGTGACTTGCCTGAGATCACCTAGTAAGTACCTGGGGCAGGACTTGAACTCATGTCTTCCTGACCCCAATTCTAGTGTCCTATCTGTTTGGCCAAGCTGCCTATGACACTACTTGTGTAATCTGGAATCAGTCTTTCATGAACAAATACGTGAAAAAGTATTAAGTATTTTCTCTGTGCCAAGTCCTCTGCTAAACTCTAGAGACACAAATATGAAAGCAAGACAGTCTCTGCCCTCAAGAAGCTTATATTCTAATTCATTCTTTCTGGGCCACAGTTTCCTCATTTGCAAAATGAAAAGGTAGCAGGAGATTCCCTCTATACTTCTAAAGTCCCTTCTAATTCTAAATCTATGTTCTTGTTCTTTGCTTACCTCCTGACTTTTAAACTGGGTCACTTCCCTTCCTTTGGAAAACTTGAGCAGGGCTGTCTGACACACAGAGTTGCCTGTATGTCAAATGGCTCTCTTATCCTCTGCCCATTCTTCCCTATCTCATTCAAGTGTATGATCTCATGACAGCTCCAGTCAAGTTCGAAACTAGTCTCATGACAGGAAACCTTCTGCATCACTGAGTTTACTATTAGAATAGATTTTCCATTTCACATAGAAAGAGATCCCAATGATTTTGCCATGATAATAATTAGGAGCCAATAAAACATGAGTATTTATAGTCCCCTTACCTTTCCTCCTTAATTTACCCATTTTGTGAATGCTTGGCTGAGGTATACTTCCTCCAATAGTGACGGGTGTTATGACATATGCTTTCCATCCAAATAAAGTTCTATAGCACTTATCTATCCTATTGAACGACAGCTCCCATTTCATTTGAGCTTAAAGAACAGTGAGATTCTGTGTATATGTTGGATTTAAGAAGAGAGAATTCTGGCCTTCAGAGTTAGAAAGAACCCTCGGGGCAGCTAGGTGGTGCAGTGGATAGCGCACCAGCCCTGAAGTCAGGAGGACCTGAGTTCAAATCCAAGCTTAGACCAAACATTTGACATTTACTAGCTGTGTGACCCTGGGCAAGTCACTTAACCCCAATTGCCTAAAAATAAAAAAAAAAGAAAAAGCTGAATAAAATAGTTCATTTGGGCAGCTAGGTGGTGCAGTGGATAGAGCACCGGCCCTGATGTCAGGAAGACCTGAGTTCCAATCGGGCCTCAGACCAAACGCTTGACACGTACTAGCTATGTGACCTTGGGCAAGTCACTTAACCCCGATTGCCTCACCAAAAAAAAAAAAAAAAAAAGAACCTTGAAGGTCTTCTCCTCTTCACCTGTAGAAGAATTTTCTCTGTAACATCCCTGACAAGGAGCTCGCCAACCCCTATATGAAGAACTACTATCATGGGGACACAAGATGTTCCAAGGTAGCCCCGCCCATTCAACTTTTAGAAACTTCTCATTGTGAAGGCATTTTGTCACATATCAGGCCAAAATCTGCCCCTGCAACTCCAGCTATTGTTGCTGGTTCCACAACACAAAAAGACTTTAACTGTAGCATAATAAATGTCACATTTAGCAAAGAGCTATTAAAATATTCATGGAATTTGGAGCTGGAAGAGATCTTAAAGATTATCTGTTCTAATGCCTTTGCTTTACAGATGAGGAAACTGAGGCCCAGAGAAAGGAGGTGACTTGTCCTAGGTTACAGGTAATAAATAGCAAAGAAAAGACTTGAAATATCCTCTGATTCCATGTTCATCATACCTTCCATTATACTACATTTCCTGCTTTTTTAAGTCTTCCATGAAATTTGTTTACTTGGGATTTATCACAATTAGGCCTTACTAAGTATGTAAATAGCCTTTACCTTCTTCCCATTTGGGGATAATGATAACAGCTTAACATCTATAGAGTGCTTTAAAGTTTGCAAAGCACTTTCATATATATTCTCTTATTTGATCCTCACAGCAATCCTGAGAAGTTGCTGCTACTATTATTGTCTTCATTTTCAGTGAGAAAACTGAGGCAGACAGAGGTTGTGACTTACCCAGGGTCACACAATTAAGTAAGTAAGCATCTGAGGCAGGATTTAAGCTCAGGTCTTCCTGACTCCAAGTCCAACAGTCTATAAACTGTGCCATTTAGCCGCCATATAAAAGTTGTAAGGAATAGAATATCATGTGTTTGAATGGAAGGAAAAGGATTTCAGTTTAACATAGAATGACTACAATCATAGACCCTCAGAGTTGAAAGGACATTTGAGGTCATCTGCTTTAACTCAGGCCTAAGCTGAAATCCTAGAGGTCACAACACGCCCCACAAGTCACCATCCAGGCTCCACTTAAAGACCTACAGTGACAGGTAACCTAGTGTGTTGTGAGATATTTCATTCTGCTCTAATTGTTTGGAAGTTTCTTGTGATAATTCGCTATTTTGTTGGATCCCTGATCTTATTGATATAGGAATAGCTCACAACTTATCCATGCCTACTCATCCTTGTAATTCTTGTCCACGTCCTTCCATCGAACCCTCCTAGAGGATCTAACCAACGTCACAATAGCCTTCCTCTTGGCAATACTTATACAGGTGATTTTTTTTTTATCTGAGTACATGGCATTACATTTATCCTTATTAAATCTGACCTTATTAGACTTGAAGATGCAGTGCACTGTGGTGGGTAGAGCTAGCTTCAACTCTAGAAAGACTTAGGTTCAGGTCCCCGTTACGACACACGGTGGCTATGTGATCCTGTGCAGGTCACTTACCCTCTTACTGCTCTGAGCAACTCTAAGATGCCAACTGACGTGGGTAAAGGAAATTTCCCTGTCTGGGAGTTTCCTGCATCTATGAAGTCATAGTTCCAGTCCCTATCCCTTTCCTTAATAGTCTTAATACATTGCCCCATCAGTACAAATCGTCTTAGATCCCAATTCTGGCATGCCTCCCAACATCATATCATCTGTATATTTAACAAGCAGGATATCCACGTCTTCACTGAAGCCATTGATAAAAATACCAAACAACTAGCCAGTCAGTCAACTAGCATTCATTAGTTCCTTACTATGTACGAAGTACTGTGCAAAACAAGGAAAGGTAAATGATCCCGCTCTCAAGGACCTCGAAATCCAATGGGTGAAACAACATGCAAACAACCATGTGCAAAACAGATACATGCAGAATAGATATTGGGGCAAACTCAGAGGGAAAAAACGAAGATTGAGGAGGATTGAGGAAAGTTTTATAGATTAACCGACTCTATCTTGTTTCCTTTAAAACTCATTTCAGGCACTACTTCGTACATGAAGCCTTTTATGAGCTTTCCAGATGCCTGTTCCTCTCCTCTATACCTTCACCTTTCCACCAATTACATTGTATTTATTATGTATGTTTGTCTGCATGTATATGTGTATGTATATAAATTTATATTGTTTTAAAAGTTTGGGGTTTTGTTTGTTTTTTATTAAGGTGGATTCATTAGTTTGGAGCTGTGATTTCAACTGTATCAGGTTATGAACAATCAAGTCAAAATTATTTTGCTGCCATCTACTGTCCTATGTGAAAACAACGTATAAAAGTGAATAAGCCTTATCTCATCCTTTCTCTCAGTCTGCAAATGCAACATCAGGGGAAGTTTTCAAAAATCATTTATCTATTTCTCATGATTTGTGTTTGACAGTATCTTCCCCGAACTATCCACAGGTCATCCTGTTGCTCCCCAGGCCACAGGATCTCAGACTTTGCCGTTAAGCTTGGCCCTAAAGAGCACAGCTAGTGACAGGTGGGACCTGAAAGGCTTACCAGTTCAAAATTATACTTGACCAATAATCTTCTCTAAAATGGTGTCCCCAAAAATCTTAATTCAGTTTTAAACTTTAATAGCTTAAAACTACACTAAGACTCTTGTGACACCTTGTACATACAAAAATGGGTCGTCCAGGATTTGTTTGAATGTGTCTGATGAAGAGGAAACCAATTGTTGAGAAGTTTTTTTCCCTAAAATCAAGTCTAAACTTACCTCTTTGCAACTCCCCTTATTTCTAGATCTGCTCTTTGGAGTCAAGCTTAGCAAATTTAATCACTCTCACGCTTGACAATTCCTCAAATATGTACGTCTCTTCAAGCTGTTTTCTTCCTCAAGCTAAACATCTCCAGTCTATTCTAAGTAACAAGTTTGTTTTCACTATAAACCTTTTCCTTTCTAACTCCTTCCATTTTCTTGTACTCATTGAGACCCAGTTTCCTCTCAGGGGAGGACACAGCATCCCTGGACACCCTTTCCAGAGCTTTCACTCTTATTCCCCTTATGCTGACTTACTGGTCTTGGTGGGGAGAACTGGAATATTCCTTGATCTCTATGGCCATTTCCAAGATCTCCTTCAACCATCAGCACTCAGTAATTTCTCTTCCTTTGAAGTTTATTTGGTCCATATTTATCACCCAATCAAGATTCTGATGGCTGTTATCTACCTGCCTCCAGACCCTCCCTTGCCTTCCTCAATGAGCTCAGTATCTGGCTCATGGTCTTCTCTTCTCCCCAACTCCTGGCTTGATTCTAGGGGTCTTTAATATACATGTTGATATTCCCTCAACATTTTAACCTCCCACTTCCTCAATTTGTTCATTTGCCATGACTACTCCTCCACTCTGTCACAGCCACACATTAAAAAATTCATATCCTTGACCTTGCTATCACCCACAAATGTTCCATTTCCATGTACATGAACTCTGGAATTCCTTTATCTGATCATAATCTTGTATCATTCCACTTCTCCCTCTAACCTGGTTCTTCATTTTCACCATGACTTCAAATTGCTTCACCCTTCAGATCTTTCTCAGACTATTCCTCCCTCTGCTCTGGCTATACTCACTTTCCTTTGACTCTTTGGTGAACCGGTTCACTTCTATTCTGTCCACTTTCTCAGGTCCCTTGCCTTCTTATCTTATTGCTAAATTTTCCTGCCAAGCCCCAAACTTGGATGACTCCCACCATTCACTGTCTTTGCTGCTCTTCATGTAGTGCTAAACAAAGCTGGAGAAAATCATGACGCTTCTAATTAGGTCCACCACAAATATATGTTATGTAATGTCAAGTGGGCTCTTGCTACAGCAAGGCAATTCTTTTACACCTCCCCAATCGATCCACTATCTCACTCACCACAGCAACTTTTCTAAAACTTTTCATTTCTCCTTAAATGCCCCATGGCTCCCCCTTCCCCATCCTCTCAGCTGAGGACCTTGCTTCACTGAAAAATAAAATGAAGCCATTTACCAAGAGCTCCCTCTTTTCCTTATGTCACTCAGGTGCTTTCACTCACTATCACCTGCTTCACCCTATGTCAAATGAAAAGCTAGCTCTTTATCCTTGCCAAGGCAAACCCCTCTACATGTACAAATTATCCCATTCATCTCACCCTTTCTAGAGGATTGCCCCCTCTATCATCCCCATTCTCTCACTAATCTTAAATCTCTCCCTGTTTACTCCTTGCTTCCCTGCTGCCTACAAACATACCCATGTCTCCCCCAACCTCAAAAAATTCTCACCTGATAATCCATCCCACCTGCTATCATCCTATATCTCTCCTCAATTATGTAGCTAAACTCCTTCCATCTATAACCAGTGCATTAATTTCCTCTAATTTCTCTTCTTAAATCATTTCAATCTGGCTTTCAAGCACACCATTCAACTGAAATGGCACTCTCACAGGTTAGCATTCTTCTCTTAATTGTCAAATCTAATGACCTTTTTCTACTACCTTGTCTCCTTCGACACTGCCACCACACTGGTGCAGACCCTCATCACCTCATGCTTGGAATATTGCAAAAGTCTGATGGTTAGTTTCCCTGCTTCACTCCAGTCCATCCTCCATTCACTTGTCAGCTCAGTTCCTAAAACACAAAAACAGTTTTGACCAAGCAGATTTCTCTCTCTCTCTCTCTCTCTCTCTCTCTCTCTCTCTCTCTCTCTCTCTCTCTCTCTCTCTCCCTGCCCCCCTCCTCTCTCTCTGTCATATATACACACACAAACACACAGAGTCATTCAACAAATATCAGTCTCACTCTCTATTATCTCCAGGGTAAAGTATAGAACCCTCTGACTTTTAAAGATTTTTAACCTGACCCCCTTCTGCCTTTCCAGTCTTCTCACATCTTACTTCCCTCCCCATACATATTCTGTGATATGGTGAAATAGGTCTCCCTGATATTCCTTGGACAAGACATTCCATCATCAGATTCTGATAATTTTTATTGTCTGCCTCCCATGTCCAGAATTATGATATGGAGGCTAATACTTATTTCTCCAATAATTATCAGAAAAATTAAATATCTATTTTCAATTACTTATAATTTGAACATAATCATCATTACAAAAAAATTATATAGTGCCTTAAGGTTTATAAAATATTTTGCATATGTCAACTCATTTGATCCTCACAATAACCCTTTAAAGTATATCATTCCCCTTTAATAGATGAGGAAAATGAAGCTGATAGGGTTTAGGTTACTTGCCTAGGATCACACAGATAGTCATTGTCTGATGCAGGATTCAAACTAAAGTCTTCTTTTCTCCCAGTCCAATGCTCTATCTACTGTGCCACCTAGCAGCTTATGCAATGTAACTGTATTTAAATGTGATTTTATTATTTGGTTGGGTTTTTCTCTTCTTCATATCTAATCTCTCACTACAGCCTTTGTGTTGAGGCACTTGCAGACTATTGCAACATTTTGAGGCCCAGCTAGATTTCCATTTCATTACAAGATGCATAATTGTCCAACATGTTATCTCAATGTTTCAATATTTCATTGATATATATACATATCATAAATTTAAATATATATGTAATATATATATATATTTAAATCCTGGTCAAATGATACATAAGGAACAACATTTGGTTTCTGGGAGAAATGAGGCAAAGCAACCAACTCTCCCAGTTCCAATAGACCATTTCTAGTCTTGGTCCTAAGGTATCATGAGGTGAGTTAAATGGAATGTCTTAATTACATGCTCATCCATTTCCTTTGTAGTTTTGTAATGTGGATTTGCAGGAACAGAGACTATAACCAGCAATATAACAAGAGTTAAAAATATATTCTGATCATAACCAAATATATATATATATGTATAATGTATGTGCGTATGTATATATGTATGTATATGTGTGTATATTATATACACATATATATAATGAAAGAATCCTATAGTAGCAGAATATTTCAGTTTTTAAAAATGATGAATATGCTGCCTAAGGTGTGTTTTTGTCAGCTAACTGGGAGCTACTGTTTGGGGGTCTGGAATTAGTGGAAGGAGAGACAAATGAATAATCCATTTTAGCTATGCACTAAAATAGCTGAAATGCTAGCAGCTACATTTTAATAAAAAGACCAGAAGATGGCAGCAGAAAAAAGCTCAGCATAGATACTGCACGCAGAAAGAGCGGCACGGCAAAGAAGACATCAGTCAAGTGGGGGAATGGGTTCATTGCCTCATGAAGTCACCAGAGGACCTCAGTATCTCTTCAAGGAAGCAAGTTGCAGCCCTGGAGGCAGAGAAGTGTTCCATTAGGAATACCACCTCAGAAGCAGGGGGTGCCCCACATGTAACTTCCCTACATTTAGTAATATGTGGGAAAATATATCCTTATGTGTACAGCAGGAACATTTCCATCACTAATTTTGCCATTCTGTTTGTCTCTTTTGCTTTGAACTCATGTGTCTTCTGGTTACCTGGCAAAATAAATGCATCACTGGTAGCTCAGGAGCAATGACTTTGAGTGGGTACATGAATCAAATCTGAGGTAACTTTCAGGGGGGTCCAAGTATGTATATATCCCAAGTGTATCCCTGGGTGCAAAAGATAGCTGTGCCATTTTATGTAACATGTGACATGCAACCTTTCATTATATTTGTCTTGCATTGATGACTCATCAAGATGTTGAGGTGACTCTTGGTTCTCAAAGGCTATGTTAGGGAAGTGCAAACTGTTGCAGGTGCTACCAAGCTAGAAAGCCTTCAAGTATGGACTCAGTGACCAAGGATATGTCTATTGTCCAAGGTCTAGGTAAGTGAGAACAGGTTCAGCACCAGGACTCATTATGGGGGGGCGGGGCGCGGTTTGAGATTTTCAGCCTCAGGAATTCTTGAAGACAGGCTAGAAAGATGCTAAAGGTCATGAGATAGGAAGGTAAATGGAAGGGAGTCACCACACAAGTGACATTACAGATAATTGAAGTAAGAAGAGTTCACTTAAAAAACTGCATGTCCTATAACATTGGCTTAAATTCTGGTTCTGACAGTAGCTGAGAGCACATCACTTGATCTTTCAGGGTCTCAAACCAGTAATTTCTAGAGTGGGATACACACATCCCAGACAGTATGCAGGATCATCTATAGGAGTATAAGAATAAGATACTAGAACTTCTACTGACATTTTTTTCAAAAAGAAATTGAGCTTTACTTATAGTTTATACAGGGTCTCCCAAAACTCTTAGTGCCATTTTAAGTAACTGAGACATTTGGTAACTCAGTAAGGATTGACACTGGTCGTCTTCACTTTGTCCATACATCATATGAGGAGGCACTGTATGTGGTAGGGAAGGCATTTATGAAGGAAAAGTGAGAGTACCAGTGGAAGTTGACAGTAGGAGTTGATAGCAGCACCTTCACATCCACTTTCAGCATATTGCTATGCATTATAGTTAGCTTGTGCCTGTTTAAATGAAAATATGGATTATATTCTCATACTTTATTCAGAGATTCTTAACTTTTTTTGTGTGATGGACCCCTAGAGCAGTCTGGCAAAGCCTATGGACCACTTCTGAGAATAATGTTTTATAAATGCATAGAATAAATGCATAAAATGTATGATTTTAAATGCTAAAATATATGCTTACAAAGGAAACCAATTGTATCCAAATGTAGTTATCAAAAAAATGTAAGTTCATGGACCCCAGATTAAGAACCCCTGCTTTAACTAAATTATAATGACCCATAACATAAGCAAGTGGAGTTAAAGAATTCCCACAAAGAAAACACAGATTGAAGATAATACCAATACATGAGGACAATCAAATAATAAGATGACTGACCTGACCCCGCTCCTCCTCCTAGTGCAAGTTTATTATCATGTTATGGGGTAAAAACAGTGATGATCTAATAGGATCTAAAAAGAAGCGAGCCATAAAATTCCAAGATGATCAATATTATCTTAAATACGGATTTACGGCCACTATCATTAGCAATAAACTTTAGGTATATATTGTTCCTTGAGATATTAGCTGATGACATTATATAGGCCTCAAAATTATAAGACATTTAGAAACTAAGCTTCTGTTGCTGAAAATGAAGTAAATATAAAACGTCTCACTTAAAAACTCACTTTAAAAACTTTAAGACGTCTCATTTTAAAACATTTTTAAAACGCAGAAACTTAATTTTCTAACCTGCTAAAAATTCTTCTAAATAAAATATCTCAATGAACTTTGAATCAATTCGTTAAAAAATATTAAAATGCAACAAATATCTCCTGAGTAGTTTCCAGGAACAACTAATTGACATCTGGGGAAGATGGAAATTTACTAGTCAGATTTCAACAAAAGCTTTTGCACAGCTGTTGGTAGTTGGCATTTAAACATAAGTCTCGTGGTTTATTGAATGTAGCCAACAATTGACTTCTTCCATTTGGTTCTACATATCTTGATGTGCTATCTTATTCAGTTATGACAACCATTAAAACCAAGTATCTAAAGAAATTGAACTTAGAACTGCACACTCAAATTACTGTATCACAAATAGTTTAACCAGTATTTTAAAAAACAATGGAATATATTACCCAACCTTTAAATATTATTAATAAAATTTTAGTAATACCATAATAGTGAGAGCAGTTTTGTACTATTATTAAATACATTAAAATTATTTTTAAATATTAAATTCATCTTGATCTCATCCTTTTAATTTCTATTTTATGCATTATAACAATAAATATACATGCAGTAGTACAAATACAGCATTGGGTCATAGGATCATAGGCACAGACCTGGGAAGATATTCACTTTACAAATTAGCAAGACCTGAACTGTCAAAGTGACTTACCCAAGGGTACACAATGCCGGGGATAAGATTTGAATAGATATCCTGGGCACTCCAAGTTCAGCATTCTTTCTACCATGTCATAAATAAATATACATGTATATCAGTGATATGTGCTAAAAAAAAATTAACTAGTATGTGATAAAAAAAACCCAAGGAGATTGCTAAGTTAGACATCAGACAGATAAGTACTGTCAGTGACCAGTCAGTTTTGTCCAAATAGAACACTTTCAGGAGAATTGCAACCAAAATTTCTGAGTCAAACCAATTTTTAACCATTTGTGACTATCACCTATAACTACAAACCATTATTCTGCTGTCCAAGAAGATAAATATTGAGGCTCCATAGACACAATCTGTTTGTTCATTATGTCTTTCCATGATACTGTATAATCATAATACCATTAAAGCAGCTAAGTGGCATGTTTGCATAGAGCTTCAAACTTGGCGACAAGAAGAGACCTGAATTCAAATATCACCTCAGACACTTACTAGCTGTGTGACCCTGGGCAAATCAGGTAATCTTCTCTCTAAACCTCAATTTCCTCAACTGCAGATGGATAAGAATAGCACCCACCTCACAGGGTTGTTGTGAGGACTAAATGAGATATCACGTCAATTGCTTTGCAAATCTTAAAACACTATATAAATGCTGGCTATTATTGTAGTAGCTATTTTTATTCACTTTCCTATAACATTTTACAATTTTTGTAAAGACTTTTTGCATATTATTCTTTTTGATCCTGGAAACAACTGTTTGAGGTTGGCAGAGATTACCATTTTTTTCCCTCTAAAATCTACAATGGCAGGATCTTTATTTCATCTAAACTTTTTCTCTTTCCCAGAGCCTAGCATTTAACACAGTAGATATTTAATAAATGTTTGTTTAATTGAACTGGATTCTCTCTGTGTAAGGAAACTCTGGGAACACTAACTAGGAGAGATGAAATTTTCCCAAACTGATATGTTAAGAGTCCTAGAATCCAGGGCTATGCTAGGCCAGTATTCCGTGCACCAAGTTTAAATGTGTATGGGCCATTTTGTCTTCTCTCTCCAAAGGTGTTTTGTTATAATGTCGCTACAATGTTAACATCACCACAAAATAATATACATAGGCAGTTAGTGTTCCCTAAATATCCTTTAACTTGTCAATCGTTGCCATGAAAACCTTTTAAACTTTTAAAATGTAAACTATCACTTAAGTGTCTCTGGAAAAGCAAGTAAATTCCCCTGACATTAGATGAGCTGTGAATACCAATTGTAACTCAAACCCACTATCCCTGATTTAGCAATCCAGTCAGTACCTTATCCATTAGGCCCATTGCTGAAGAAAAAGCCCAGATCTCCATGGTTTCTATTTTACACTAGAACCCTTTACTGCCCTGTAAAAGAGGCAAAAGTTAGTTAGTCAAAAAACATTTATTAAGCATCCACTATGTGCCAGACACTATGCTATGTGTTGGAGATACGAAAAAAGGCAAAAGACAATCTCAGCTCCAAAGGAGTCCAAAGTCTGATGAAGGAAAAACATACAAATAATTATGTACAAACAAGATTGGAAACAATCAACCTAGGGAAGACACAATTGTAATGGATAGACAGTCTACCTCAGTCAGGAAGACCCTAGTTCAAATTTTGCTTCTGACACTTACTTACTGGGTGACTATGGAAAAACCTCTTAATTTCTCAGTCACTCCAGGTAACTCGCTAAAACTACAAACTTCAGGACAGTTTCTAATTTGCCTTGGTAGAGAGAGTTCCCTACACATATAAATTATGTCTGCTTTTTTAAAGGCGATATAAACACCTATGCTTATGTAATAAGAAGTATAATTACCCAAATGGTTTTTAAAGTACCCTGAATGCTCATTGTTTCCCCCACAACCAATATTGGGAGCTAAGTATCACAAGAGGAGAATTAGCTTTCCACGTTAGCACTAATGATGAAGGTTCCACACCTGCTAATTTCAAGGGATTTAATTAGACATGTAATTTCACACTGACCAACCTGGTTTCACTTCACCCAAGTGGAAGGTAATCTATTAAATGACTTTAGCCTCACAGGAATCTATCACCAGATTGAACTTCAGGGACTCTCAGGGCTCTCCTGACCCAATATCATTCTCATTCCTTGGGGCAATGAAACTACCAGCTTACTAGCTGATGATGAAAGGGAGGGCATTTCAAGGCATGTTACACTATTCTGTGAGGACATTAAAGTTCTAGCGATATTATGACAATACACTTTTGGAGGAGTAAGACCAATTGACTCATGCAAATTTTTAAAAGTCTAAAGAATATAACCTTCTATTGAACCAAGCAGGTTATCGTCATACTCTGAAAGACAGTCAAATGTCTCACTTGCTTTTGCTTTATTCACTCATTCAACAAATATTTTTAAATAGCATTTATTAATTGGCTATTATGTACAGAGCACTATGCTAGACCCTAGGGAACACAAAAACAGAACAGACCTTGCCCTCAAGAAGTTTACATTTTATTGGAAAAAAACAACATGGCTAAGGACAAATAAGTTCAGAATATATAAAAAGTAAAATAAAATAATTTGGTGGTAGGGGCAGAGGACACTCGCCACTGGAAGGCTCAGGAGAAGCCTTCTGTAGGGGATGGCATAAGAGTTTGGCTTTAAAGAGCCATAGGGATCCTTGGAACTGTGATGGGAATGGAGTGGGTTTCACGCATGGAAATAGTCTGTAGAAAGACACAGAGATGGGGAGAAAACATATTATGCATGTGTAACAGCACACAGATCAGCATAACTGGAACACAGAGTATGTGAGAGCAACTGTAATTTAAGCTAGAACCAGATTGGGAAGAGCTTTAAATGTGTATTTACCCTAGAAGCTATTGGAGTTTCTTGTGGTGCGTATGGTCAGACCTTTACATGAGGAATATCCACTCGGCAACTACATAGAGGATGTTTTAGAGATGAAGAGGAGACTAAAGGTATGGGGCCCAATTAGAAGACCACAGAAAGAGCTGAAGTGAGAAAAAAGGAAGCTGTGAAGTAGGGTGTTCTTGTTCAATCATTTTCAGTCACATCCGACTCTTTGTGAGCCCGTTTAGGGTTTTCTTGGCAACGTTGCTCGAGTGGTTTGCCATTTCCTTCTCCAGCTTATTTTTAGATGAGGAACTAAAGTAAATCAGTTAAGTGACTTGCCCAGGATCACACAGCTAGTAAGTGTCTGAGGTCAAATTTGAACTCAGATTTTGCCTCCTCCAGGTAGAGTGCTGTATCCACAGTGCCACCTAGCTGCCCCCTAGGGAAATGACCCTGAAATTTGAGAGAAGGGGATGGACCAAATGTATAGGTGGAAAGAATCAGTGGAGAGGTGAGTTGAGGATGACACCTAATTTGTAAACCTGATTGACTGGAAGGAGAGTGAGGCCTTCCAAAGAAAGAGAAAGTGATGAAGGAGCTGGAGAAGACAGCCTTTGAGCTGAGTAGACAACCCTTCCAGTTCTAAATCTATGGTCTGATGGCATAGTGTCAGAAAGCTACACCAGCTCTGGAGCTTTGTAAATCTGTCTATCCCCAGGGTGACAGCAGTAAAGCCATGGGTTACCCTTCTCATCTACAACCTACTCAAGAGGTGTTGCTTATTTGCATGCTATTTCATCATTGCCTTCTTTGATAAACTTTGAAACTACTCTGAAAATTATGCGCTTTGGAATAATGAGCTTGTGTTTACCAATGTTGGTAAATACTCTTTTGTAATGGTATTTATTAGACTTGTGTTTAGTATTATAATGACTTTTAGCATTCATCACCTTAAGGGAGAAGATAATCTCCTACATTTACACGTCCTCCTTGAAGACAGGCTCTGTTTCATCTTTATCTTTGTTCTTCCCCATAGTGACTGCACAAAGTGGATGCTCAATAAATGCATATGATTGATTGCTTGATTACAGTTTAGACTGTAAACTCCTTGGAGGAAGCATATCTTTGTGGATGTTTCCACCTTCACATTCCTAGCACCTAGCACAATGTCTACACAGTAGGGACTTAATAAGTATTTGTTAAATTGGAGTGAGTTGAATTAAAGGAAACAACCAAATTTACAAGAAAGGGAGTAATCTATGAACTTCAATTATAAAAGAGATTTAAATGAATTTCCTGGTCTAGTTTTTACCTTATTCCCATTATCATTTTTTGATGGTTCGTTAAATTGAATAGGCAATTGAAACCATCATTTTTAAAATGAGTCTTTATTTGGGTTGGCACTCAGTTACACTGTTATTCTTCCAGGCACAATCATACAATCCTGTATGGTGCAGTCAGGAGATAGGAAGTCCAACAGAATCCAGATGTCTATTATAGTCAGCTGTGTATAGGCATGCAAAGATACAGTAGGAGGAAGAAAGCTCCATGGCCCTCATGCTGGGCCAGAAAATCTATATAGAAAATCATTCACCATTATGAAGAAGAAACACCAATGCAAATAATCCTGGGGTTAAACCAGGCATTTCCATTTCTTTAGATAGTTAGTTTTGATAATTAAGCTAATGCCAATTATAGTAGTTGCTAATATTTTTTCTCCTGATATGTGTTTCTCTTTTATTTCATTTAAAACTTCAAAACATTGTTACAATTGGTACCAATTTAATTTAACTCTGGCATTTTATGATGATTTGCTCTCCACATGCTGCTGTTCTTACATGGTAGATTACTCATCACTTCTGTGAAGACTGGAAACTCATAGTATGGAAACAGTAAAATTGAAAAAAAAAAAGTTAAGGGCTGGTAAGAAAATGCTTGACCAGCCATCAATTACAACTTCTCTTTTCCTTTCCTTTCTCTTCTTCTTTAAAATATTTCCAGGTGTGTTACTTTCATTACTGTTAAAGACAATTGTTACGAAGAATCAAACATGAACCTTACGTTTTTTTTTTCATTTTAAAGTTAAAGACTGAAAGTTTTAACTTATCGTTCTCTAAGCAGTGACAATCAGAGATTTGTGATGTTTCTTTGCTGAGTTTTACACTTGGAAAAAGAAAATCTGCTTTGAGTGTAGAGCAGTGATAGAAGGTGCGCACTTAACTAAGCATTGATTGTGGGTTTGATTCCCTCACTTTCCAGCCCTTTCAAAGATGGCCCTATTTGAAGGAGGCTCTCACAATTCTGCCCTTCTGAGGCTGTGGAGGGCGCCAGTTCCCCACCATGGGCACAGGAGGCTCATTCTCAGCACTGAAGTAAAGGCTTCGCAGCTTGGCCATCTGCAAGAGTCCACACATTCCTTGTTAACATGGCCTGGAGCCTACTTTTGTTACAACTCATGAGACAGGGAATTAGGAAACTATCTGGACATTTCAAGCAACACTCTCTCTCTCTGTCTCTCCTTGTCTCTGTCTCTGTCTCTCTGTCTTTGTCTTTCTCTATCTCTGTCTCTCTATCTCTCTGTCTCTGTCTCTCTCTCTGTGTGTGTTTTTCATTATCTGAATGGGCAATTCAGTCCTAAATAACTAATCTTTCTTGGGGGGTACGTAAAGCATTTTTTTTCTTGAATGATCAGCCTCTTGGCTCAGTAACACAAGATAAACAAGGACTCCTGCCAAAATATATTCTCCCCTGATTTATCAAGATATTTGTAGCTGCATAAAACTTGGAATGAGGATTCTAGGGGAGGCACAATATATATGGAGGTAATGATGATATGATGATAGAAATAATAGTGTAAGTAATGAGACATGATACTAAAAACTCACAACTGCATGCCACTTTCTACTTTATTTTTAGTAATAATAGCTAGTATTTACGTAGCACTTTAACTTTTATAGAGTGATTTACAAATATTATTTTATTTTCTCCTCACAACAACCCTGGAAGGTAAATGCTATTATTATCCCCATTTTACAGATGTCGAAATTGAGGCAGACCAAAGTTAAATGACTCGTCCAAGACTGCTGAGCTAATGCCTGAGGCTAGATTTGAATTCAGATATTCTGACTCCAGGTCCAGTGTTCTGTCAACTCCGCCACCTAGCTGTCTCTAGTTTGAAAGCACTTTTCATACATTATTTTGTTGGATACTTACAACAATATGATTGTATGTTGTTGTTCAGTCATTTCAATTGTGTCCAATTCCTCATGACCCCATTTAGGGTTTTCTTGGCAAAGACACTGGAGTGGTTTGCCACTTCCTTCTCCAGTTCCTTTTACAAATGAGGAACTGAGGCAAACAGGGTTAAGTGACTTGCCCAGGGTCACACAACTAGTATGTGTCTGAGGCCAGATTTAAACTCAGGAAGATGAGTCTTTCTGACTTCAGGCCCAGCACTCTATCCACTGTGCCACCTAGCTGCCCCTCTTATTTTCTAGAAGAAGAAAATTGGGGTCAGGTAAATTAAGTGACTTGCCTAAAGTTAAATACATAGCTAGTAAGTGATGAAGATGGAATTTGAATCCACCTTCTAATTCTAAGCCTAGTATTCTTTCCACTTTACTTCTATGATGGAAAATGGCTTCAGTTTCATATTATTTTGAACATACAAAGGAACAATAAGACATCTAAGTGTTATTAGTCCATATTTTTATGTTTTTTTCAAAACTTATTTTTTTATCAGAGGCAAGGAATTTAAAAAGCCTCCATAAACATGGTATAGTAGTCAGAAAGCCCGGGTTTGAAGCATGGACCTGCCATTGATTTGTTTGACCTTAAGTAAGTCAATCAATCAAACAATAAACATTTATTAAGTGCCTACTATCTGCCAGATGCTATGCAAGTCATTTGATTTCTCATCTCAGATTCCTTCTCTATAAAATAAGAATATAATATTTACTTTATAGGATTCTTCTGAAAAAATTAACATGTGAAATAATATAAACCACAAAGTTCTATCTTTATTTCAGCTATTTACAAATTGTAATGATGGGAATCAATGTGTTATAATAGATAGAGAGCTAGAGTCAGAGTAAGGAAGACTAGATTGCTTATATGTATACAAACTGGCCATGTAGCCTGGGTAAGGTACCACCTTGCATTTGCCCGTAGCCAAGTCTCAGACTCTAAATTATAGAGCAGCTGCCCATCTGCGTTGGTAGAGCGAGTTTCCTTACCAGTTCCCTATACCAATGAAGTCATAGATCCAGTGCCTACTCCATCCTGTTCTTCATTCCTTGTGTTAAAAAATCATCATCATCATCATCATCACCATCATCATTATATTGTAGTATCTCACAAATGACAGAGCCCTCAGAGATTATCTCATCTGATTCTAGGCAAATTACAAATCCCAACGTCAACTGCCTTGACAAAGCATAGGTTGGGTCATCCAGTCTCTCCTTGAGACCCTTCAGTATTGGAGAACTCATAACCTCCCAAAGCAGCCTATTCCACTTATTCACAGCTCTAATTGATGAGATTCTTTTCCTTGTGTAAAGGAGATGTACATTTTTATAAGTTCCAGCCATTCATCCTAGTTTTGCCTACTGGAGCAAAGCACAAAGAGTCCAAATCACCTTAGACATGAGAGCCCTTCATATTCTTAATGGCAGCTATCACTTCACCTCTACCATACCTTTTCTTTGGATAAAATATGCCCCGTTGCTTCTAATGTTGCTTATATGATGTGGTTTCAAATACCTTCACCCATTCTGGTTGTCTCCCTCTGGACAGGATATATATACCTTGACAACGTCCTTCCCAAAATGTGGTGCCCAGAACTAAGAAGAATGCTCCAGATGGGATCTGGAGGGAAGGCTTTCCAGGTGGACTCTCACTTCCCTTATTCTGGGCACTAGGATTCTATCCATGTAAATACCTTTAAATAGCATCAATATAGTCTATTCTCCTGGAGGCCTCTGAATGTGAACAGTAGTGTCTAAAATTTTCTATTGGTATCCCCAGAGCTTAGCAAGTGGTAAGCACATAATAAATACTTTTCATTCATTCATTCATTCATTCATTCATTCATTCATTCATTCATTCTTTCTTTCTTTCTTTCATTCAAATAGATTGAAGGTGATTAACTGGGCCAAAATACCAACTCGTTAGTCATCCAGCTTTTGTGAAACAATGAATCACCAAGAAATTTTAAGTAAGAAATGAAAGTTGCCCTTAAATTCTTATTAGGGAGTTGAAGTTTACCTGGTCAGGGCTCACAGTTATTGGTTCCTTCAGAAGAATCCAGATAATGCACTCCTCACAAGGTGGGGTGGTGAAGGAGCCATGGTAAGTCCAATAATCCCGGCAAGCAGGGAAAAGACAGGATGGGTCAAAGTGTGTGAAAGGAGCGTCTTTGCCCTAAAAGAGATTCAATGAGACCAATAATTCACATGTAGATGCACATCATCATATCAAACCATACACAATCAGCCATCTATTTAGGATACTGATTTTTAAACCATGAGCAAATTTTCTTCAAAATGTCAAGGAAAGGGGCAGCTAGGTGGCGCAGTGGATAAGAGCACCGGACCTGAAGTCAGGACGACCTGAGTTCAAATCTGGCCTCGGACCAAACACTTGACACTTACTAGCTGTGTGACCCTGGGCAAGTCACTTAACCCCAATTGCCTAAAAATAAAAAAAAAATAAAAATAAAAAAAGAAGATCAAAATGTCAAGGAAATTAAAATTTTAAGAAATAGAAGTACTTTCATAAAATTACCACCTGCTCTGAATATATCATTTTTAAAAGAGAAAAATTATCCTTTTAGATACAAAATACAATTTTATTAACAATTCAGTAATTCATTCAACAAGCATTTATTCAACATCAGCTGTGAAGACCACTTTGCTAGCTGGTAGGGGAAATTGCCAGTTTTAAATAAGGCACGAACCTTGACCACGTGGAGCTTATAGTCTAGTAAGTGGGAAAGATTCACATATTTTAAAAGACACAATATTACATCATAAGGTCATTTGAAACTGCATCACAAAGTTCTTTATGAGGTTGAAAGGGGAACTTTAGGTCAGTGGGTCAGAGAAGATTTCATGGAAATGATGCCATTTCAATTTGGCTCTGAGGATAGATGAGAATTCAACAAGCATGAGAGGCCAGAGAGGATATTCTAAATACAGAATCAATAAAGATACAAAGATAGGAGTACACAAGGCATGGGAGCAGAGAGGCCTGGTAGGATAGTGTCCCTAAACTGTGGAGTACCTTAATGCCAGGCAGAGGAATTTGAAATTTACTCATTAGGAAACAAGGAACCACTGGTATTTTTTGAGGAGTAGTTTAACCATATTTACATATGTGTATATATACACATACACACATACATATATGTGTATATAAATACATAAAATTCTAGCAGCAATATGAAGGCTAAGTTAATAGGAGAAGAGAGAAAGGAGGCACTAAGAGTTGCTAAGAAGCTATTCTAATAGTCCAGAAAGGAGAATGGAGTACTATAATGGTGGTAGAATAGAGATGAGGAAGGAAATCCAAGAAATGTTGTAGAGGTAAAGTCTATAGAACTTAGCAACTGATCAGATATACAAAGTGGGGGATATGGAAGGAAAACCTCAAGGTTTTGAACATTGTTAGGCAGGGTAAATGTTGGTTCTACTGCCAAAATAGTGAAATCAAAAAGATCAGATTTGGGGGGAAAGATGATAAGCTTGGTTTTATACATAGTAAGTTTGATAGGCCAATGGGACATCTAAATGTAACAATCTTGTAAGCAGTTAGAGATATGGGCCTGGAGCTCAAAATCTAGTTTAAATTGAGAGATAGAAATTTGGGAGTTATTTACATAGAAGTCCATTGACTACTGACTACAGAGATAATGTGGAGTTGAAGAGAATATTGACAGAGAATAGCTTTAGAGGAATACTCACATTAAGATATCTAGAGGATAAGAAGTGAGCAAAGAAAACAGAAAGGAAACAATTCTAGGTAGGATGGGAGCCAATGATTCTTTCTGTGAAGCCAAGAATAAAGAGAACCAAATATTTTGCAATTTTCAGAGAAGTAAAAGGTGACAAGGAGCATAAAAGGCCAGTAGATTTGGCAACTTTAAAAAATAGTAATTATCTTTGAGAGAGTGGTCTGAGTAGAATGGTGCAGGGAGGGGTAGAATAGTTTGCACAGGTCTAAGGAAAGAATAATCAGGAAGGAAGTGGAAGCATGCGGTAGAAGCAAATTTTTCAAGTAGTTTGGCAATGAAAATGAGGAAGGAATATAAGAGTGTCTGCATGGGGTAGAAAAGTCAAATGAAGGATTAATAATAGTAGTAGTAGTGGTATAAGTAGTAGTAGTACTAGTAGCAGAAGCAGCAGCAGTAGTGGTAGTATGAGTGCTAGTACTTCTACTAGTAGTATTAGTACAAGGAGCAGTAGTAGTAGTACTAGTACTACTGCTAGTAGCAGTAGCAGCAGTAGTAATAGTGGCAGCAGTAGTAATAGTGGTAGCAGTAGTAGTAATACTAGCAGCAGAAGTAGTAGTAGCAGCAGCAGTAGGAGGAGTAGCAGTAGTAGTGCAGTAGTAGCAGCAGTAGTGTGGTAGTGGTAGTAGTAGTAGTAGTAGTAGTAGTGGTAGTACTAGTAGTAGTAGTAGTAGTAGTACCTGAGCATAAATTTCATTATAATTCCTTGACTACTTTTTTTAAGCTGAAAGGGATGGGGCATTTGGGGAGCATGTTTATAGGCAGATAATTATGATTCCATGGCTAGAAAAATATTTTTTAAAATTGAATTTGGACATTAAACACCATAATAAATCACATTGGCTTATTTCCAGTCAAAATGTTTATTTACTTTCCTGAAAAATACAGGTAATACTTAACTAGGATTTTGATAGCCCAAATTTTAGGAAGTAGAAAATCTATGCATTAATTATATTAGTATTCATATAAGCATGCATTCACTGTAAGATTTCTAATAGAAAGTACACATGATTCCATTTAGATATTACATTTAATCTCTAAGATAAAATTATTATTTATGAAAATGCTCCAAAATAGAATTTAAAATTATCTCTTAAAATTAAAAATGCCTACTGATCAGGTGTATAGAATATAAACTCCTTGAGTCGAGGAATTGTTTCATTTTGTTTGGTTTTTATCCCCAATGTGTGTAATGCGTGGTACACAGTAGGTATTAGCAAAGGCTTGTTGTGATTAACTGAAGATATGCATTCTTAATGTTTTCCCTGGCAAAGAAATAGGGTTGAAGGACTTTGGAAATGTATTTCAAAAATTTGAAATCTCCTACATCATATTCAAAGGAAAGGGCATCTTTTGTTTTTTTTTTTTACCTTAGTCTTAATTTTGTCCAATGCATCAAGAAATATCTGAAATTCCCCTTTCTCACGTCCTACCTGTAATGCAGAAAGAAAAAAAATCAGTTGTTATGGAATGTGATTGTTTGAAAATGCTGACTCTGACAGAACTTTCTGTTCAGAATTAAAATGTAACTCTCCCCCTTCTACCATGATTTTAGATTATGTGGTTTTCTTGATCTAAATTTGAACTCCAAGTCTATAAAATGCAATAGTCACAAAATTATAGGCCTTCTTGCTGTATACTTTGGGTTTCTGCCTAAGTCTGCTCTGTGATGGGAGATGTTGACAGAATCAGATGTTGAAGGGCTTTAGCAGTGATGTGGTGTACTATGGCCACATTACCGCTACACTGTCTCATATGCGTTTATCTCTTTCTCAGGTACCTCTAAATGATATTTGGGCAAATATGGTGACTACCAAGGAGCTGTCCTTTATCAAGCAATTCCCTAGAGACATTCAATCAATACATACAAAACTATTGTGAACAATTATACAACTTTACTGTAATGATATCTACTAGGACATTAGTAGTTAAAAGCCGATATTTATATAGTGTTTTGAGATTTACAAAGCACTTTAAGTACATTGTTTCATTTAATCCTCACACTAATTCTTTGGGGTAGATATTACAGGTATGGTTATCTCCATTCTGTAGTTGATAGAGCTGAGGCTCAGAGAAGTTAAATGATTTATCTAGAGTCATAGAGCTAGCAAGTAATGAAAGCAGGATTTGAACCTAGGTTCCTCCTAACTTAAAGTCTGGCACTTGTTCTACTACATAGGCTGAGTTATCACGTCCATCAAATTATATTAAGAGCCCCTGTAATTTATTGAAAAGTATTCTTATAAGGAGAGATTGTTATGTAGCAGATAGAGTATTAGACTTGGAGCCTTGGTGGGCTGGAGACAGCTCAAACCAACTTGGGAGAGCTAATGGTAAAATCTGCAGTCTGAGCATTTACACCCAATCAGCAGATGTTACAAAGAAGGGCATGATTTATTGTTTTGTTGATTGTCTATACTTAAGAAAGTGATGTAGAGAAAGTGTTAATGTAGATTAAACTCAAAAGTGTTTCTAGGGTATATCCTACCCACCCCTCCATTGACCATATTGTTAAATATTCACCAGCACATCCCTGACTTGCAATCAGAGTCAACTGGAATCAGCTAGCACTTCTAACCTTTAGCTCTGCAAACCTGGGCAAACCCCTTAGCCTCTGTGCTTGAGGCAATTCCCAAGGATTTATCTACTACAACCTAGAGAAGATCTGGTGTTGCGTGAGGGAATTCTCACACTAAGTGTTTCCAACACTAAAGAAATCACCGAATGTTCACATATTCATGTCCCCCTGAGAACAACTCTTCTTAAAATTTATGCCTAACCAACTTGCTACATATCCTGTTTCAGAGCTAATGCTTCCTATGCTATGGTCCCTTCCTAACAAACATGTGCTTCATTCTCTCATTAGCAAACTTCACAAAATCATAACAAAATAGCTCCATAATAATGTAATGGTTTTGCCCTTCTGTGTCTAGCATTAAAAATTACCTTCTGAATTTACAGCACATAACAAATTTGGTCATTCAACAAGTAAAAGAGGAGCAAGATTTTCACCTCTGGTTTAACTCTGGATCATGTTACTACTACATTCATGTGAGAATGACACTTAAGTACTCATTAAACCAGAGTTGGCTCAACAACATAAGCATTCCATGTGGTCATCTTGGCATGGCCTAACGTGCATGGTGGCTAGTCTGGGCTGAGTGAATCGCAAGCCAGAGATTAGAGATCAAAGTGTTGATCTTTCAGTTTTCAGGGAAACTAATGGAGTAGCAAGGGGGCCCAGTGAGTAAATATCTCTAATGTCCCTGAATACCAACAATTATAAATCACACACACACACACACACACAGACACACACACACAGATGCCTTATAACTAAGAAGTGTATGAAAGACTGGGGTGTGCCCTGGCACAGGCAAATCTTTGCAGGAAGAAAACAAAACAAAACAAAACACAACACTTCTTGGCCTGACCTTGGTTGACTTAACTTAAATCCATAACTTAATTTGATTCACAATTTTATATACCATCCTCTATTTCTATTCTTCTTTGTAGATGGAACTGTTCTTGATTTTGGTGTTTAGAATAACAAGATTTTTTTTAATTTAAGAAATAACTTGATATGTGGGATGAATACTGAATTGAACCTGGAAGAAGGACTTTGGGAGTTCCTTTTCCCTCCTTTGAGGAGAAAAGATTATGGCAGCCCTCCAAAAGCCAAAGGCAATTCACTGATAAAACACTAAACTTTCGAAGAAAAAAGTATGGTTACTGTTTATTGGACCTTCAGAAAAATGCCCACGACAGCAATTCCATCACGTTGTTTCAAAGCTGTTCCATAAGTGCTATATTTGGGATTCCAGTGAACCAGGTGAAGCTGAAACCATACAATAAAAATATGCAGTAAATAAGTAAGAATATGAATGTACAACAACCAAGTATATACTACTCCATTAAACATGTACACAGAGTCATGGATATTTGGCCCACTAAGCCAAGAAATACTTCCTTATCTTTCTGACCATGTGGAAATTTCTTAACTTTTTGCATCTCCAGACTCCTCACTTACAAAATGAGGAGGCCTAACTACATTGCCTCTAAGACTCCTGCCAAATCCAAATTAATGAATTTTGCATATTGTGAAGTATTTCTCCTTTCTCCCTCATCTAAGTGTGCAAAGTACATGGGGAGGGATTTGAGGGGGTGGGAGATTTTCATGAGAATTAAAATTACTTAAAATTATAACAAGTAGATTTGAAATTAACAATTTTATATTTGTATTTATAATTGATACAATTGAAATAAATGATATTTCCTGGGGAACCATATTCCAAAGACACAGTTCATGTGATGGGTTGATTGGTTTGAAATGACTTCTTTTCTCTCACCAACTTGAAGTTGTACAAAGAACTTTTTAAAAAAGAACATCAAAGACTGTAAAATCAAAAGTGATAAAGTAGGAGTAGAAAAATGAGGGAGAAAATTATCTTTTGCTTTTCAGATATGGCAATTTTCAGCCTAAAGGGAATTCATTAATTATAATTTTGAGAAAAAGAAGAGTTAGCATTACTGCACATGCATAACCCATATCAAAATGCCTGCCTTCTCAACGAAGGGTGGGAGGGAGGAAGAGAGAAGGGTTTGGAAGGAGGAAGGGAGAGAATTTGGAACTCAAAGTTTTTAAAAATGAATGTTAAAAATTGGTTTTACATGTAACTGGGGAAATTTAAAAAAATACATAAAAATATTTATAAATAAATAAATGAAAATGCAAGCCAAAAGAAAAAGAAATAAAAAAAAGAACTTAGTGGTAAAAGATTAAATTTATAGTCATTTTAAACCTGAATACTAGATTCAAAATACATCAAAAGTTTCCTATTGAATTATGTATAGAATGAGAATGGCACATGCTATTCTACAGTGGCAAAATTTATCATTTCTTAATATAAAAATTTCTTACTGTTTGGTAGAAATATTTTGCCCTAGATCAATTATGAGCATAATCACACAAAAAAAGTTTATGTACAGGAAAAGATAAAATTTCATATTATGTCCAAATCTGAAGTCAATAAACGAGCTTATTCTCCCTTCAAATTGTGAACAGAGGCACACTATACTCATGTGATATTCATGTGTTTGTTGGAGAAAATATTGCAAGGGGGAAAAAACCTTCGTATAATTCAGTACATTTCTCACGTGACCTTAACCAAAGGTTGATCTAACTTTAATTTTCCTATAATAGAATAGAATTTACTCCAACCCTTTGAATCTGGAGTTAGATTCTCCTATGCTTGGCCTGGTTTTGGGACTTCTGCCAGTTTTATTAGATATTACCATCTCTTTAGCATTTTTCTGCTTAATCTTTCCTAGAAAGAGTTTGTAGCCAGGAGTTTTCTTATTCACTAGCTAGCAATATTCATGACTTCTTACAACATGTCTTACATGCCTTGTCCACCTCCTAACTTACAGAAGCTGTTTTTCTGATTCACAGAACTACTGAAAGGGAAAAATCACAGAGATGCGGGTTGCATTTACATCTGCAGCATGGAAAGCCATGTAACTCATTTCTCAAACCATAAAAAATTTCTCTCTATCCACCCTAATCAATAAATTAGTTGAGTGTACTATAAAATAACATTCATATTAAGTTGTTTCCATAGCAACTATCCTCTATCTCTGTCTCTCTCCTCTCTCTCTCTCTCAATGGTTTTAAAGGAACTCTATTGCTTTTTCAGTTATAAACACAAGCGACATCACAAGATGCATTTTTTAAAGACATGTATACTATTAGTTTAGAAATAGAAAAACAAAGTGGTTTCACTACAGTCACTTTTTTTTTCCTTTTAGGATTTTTCTCTCTTTTGACAAACCTCTACTTTTCTTTTCAGTGTATCTAATGTCCACCTGCATTTCGGCAGCCTCATTTAGGTTCGCCCTCTCTAAATAGTAACCTACTCTCAGGCAACATCTTCACCTGCTCTTAATTAAAAGTTACTTGATGTAATACTTTGTCTGGCTTCTAGAGTGGTTTGCCATTTCCTTTTCCAGCCCATTTTACAGATAATGAAACTGAGGCAAACAGGTTAAGTGACTTGCCCAGGATCACACAGCTTGTAAATATTTGAGATCACATTTGAACTCAGGTCTTCCTGACTCCAGGG
This sequence comes from Vombatus ursinus, assembly GCF_900497805.2. Lineage (NCBI taxonomy): Eukaryota > Metazoa > Chordata > Mammalia > Diprotodontia > Vombatidae > Vombatus > Vombatus ursinus. The sequence continues at coordinate 34,756,916 of NW_020954590.1, read as the reverse complement.
CAGGCACTCTATCCACTGGGTCACTGAGACATTCCAAGTAAAGAAGTAGCATGATACAATGGAAAGAGCACTAAATCAGAGGACCTGGGTTGAAGTCTCACTCCTGACACTACCTGTGTGATCTTGGCCCTCAGTTTCCTCATGTATAAAATAAGGAGGTGTCTAAGGTTCCTTTCAGCTTTAGGTCTATGATATTAGTACAAGGCAGTGACAAAAGCACAAAGCTGAATCAGGAGGTCTGGATTCTGGGACTATCTTTGCCACTAATAATCATTTATTAAGTGGTATGTTCCTGACACTGTGTTAAATCTCTACCCTCAAGAAGTTTACATTCTAATTCTAGGATATTTGGGGTTCAAGACAGCTAGGGGGCAAAGTGCATAGAGTGCTGGACCTGAAGTCAGAATGACTCAACTTCCTTAGTTTAGATCTGACTTCAGACACTTACTGGCTGTGTGACCCTGGGCAAGTCTCTTTATTCTGTTTGCCTCAGTTTCCTCATCTGTAAAATGAGCTGTAGAAGGAAAGGGCAAATCACTCCAGTATCTCTGCCAAGAAAACTCCAAATGGGTCACAAAGCGTTAGGGCTGAAACAACTGAACAACAACACTTTGGGGACAAGGAACTTAAGCCCTCTGCTTCCCTTTCCTTATATGTAAAAAGACTTGATGATCTCTAAGTTCTCTCTTAGCTCTAAAATTCTATTCTACTTGAGCACATGAAGCCTTCCCAGAATGCACCAAATCTCACAAGCTGATCTACATGTAAGACACCTGACCTTGGCTTCCACTCATTTTTCTGCAAAGAGGAGAAAAAAAGAATGTATTTAATATTTCTGCGCACAAGTCTGTGAGGGGCTTAAAGGTAGTTCCTACCTCAGCGGCATATTTCTCTCCATCCACGGTATGCTCTGAGCCATGATCATCAGAGGAGCCCCAGTGAAGGTGAAACTGGCGCAGTCGATAGGGTCCAGGGAGTGGTCCCCCTCTCAGCACTGTAAAAATAACCTGGATTAACACTGAATTCAGTTCAGCTTCACAAGCTTCCTCCTAAGCAAATATTTCTGCATTTTTAGGAGACCAGATTCAGAAACAGCTCAATAGGCTCCAGAATCCTGTGACTACAAAACTCCAAAGCCTAGCCGAACTAGATGGTATGTTTCCTATTGAAAATTTGTCTCATTTTCTTTCCTATATTGCAACAGGGCATAGTATTCATGAGGTGTTGGTTTTCCCCCTCTGTCCTCTCTTCTAGCAGCACTTAGTTTTGTGTAGGGAAAAGTCAATCCCTTTTCTGGTAGCCCAGTGCTCAGGGGCACTAATCTATTTTCCTAACTTTATCTTCCAAAGCTTTCTTTATATCTTGCCAAGGATTTGATTGATGGGTATTTCTACAGTGCCATAGAATGCTAGGGACCCTTTTGATACCTCACACAGACTTTGCAAATATTTTCCTCTCAGAGTTCTAAGACATCACAGTTTGTTTACGAGTGAAGAGAATATGAGTTATGTAAGACAGTTGGAAATAATACTATCTACAGCAGTCTTTCAGAACTACAAAATTACACATGAGAACATGAATCAACAAGCATTCCTCAAGCATCTCCATGCCAGGCATTGTCCTGGGTACTGAGAAAAAAGACAAAAATGAAACAGTGCCTGCCCTCAAGGAGTTTGTAATCAATCTGAGTGAAGTAGGTATGAGAAAAATGGATACATGTAAGAAATGCAGCTCTAAAGTAGTGAATCTAATTCTGTAATCCATGATTAGAAAAATTACCTCTAGTCACATTTCCTATGTACACAGCCACATACCCACTCCCAAAGATAGATGAGAAACTTACCTTGTCTTTTGTGAATAAGGATAATTTTAACTCATAATTTAATTTCAAAGTATTGACTGTTTCCTCTGGATAAGGCATTCAAAAGTCACTTTGCTTGGTAAAAGGAATCTATTACAAATTTAAAAAAATTTAATCCCTTTTGTGCCAAGAAGTTTCAAAACATTATTTTATGTAAGTCATCACAGTTGTGAAAAAAAATGATACAGAAGTTGCTGTGAAGTACTAATTTAAAAGAAAAAGTTGTCACTTTAATCATAAATGTACTAAGCCATTGTCTACAGGATAAAATACAAAATAATGAGCTGGCATTCCTGTCCTTCACAATCTGGCTCTCATCCACCTCCCTTTCCAGCCTCATTCCACATAACTCCCTGTTATATGCTTTATATTCAAGCCAAACTGAAGAGCTTCATTCCTTGGTTTTGTCTTGCTCTCTCCCACCTCTGCGCTTTTCTCCATGGTTAATCCCTGTGCCTGGAACTGACACCAGTCACCTCTTCCCCTGTTGAAATCCCTCCCTTCCTTCAAGGCGCAGAACAAGTGTTAGGCTGAAGCCTTTCTTCACCTACTTCTCCCTCTAACTATGGTCCTTCCCTCCTCAGATCTTTCACATCACCCTGACCTTTCTCATCTAACTTACATTACAGCTTTTTCATGTGCAAATTTTACTCCTTCTACTAAACTGTATTCTCCTTGAGAGTAGTGTTATATTTCATCTTTGCATCCTTAGTGCCCAGAGGAATAGCTGGAAGTTCATAAATGCCTAGTGAATCCAACTGAGCCAGTAATCTGCATACTAAGACCTGCTTGGAGATTTACATGTGCCCAGCTCTATTACAGTGACAAGATAAGGTAAGGGAATGGGCCTGTGGTTTCATGAATATAGGGAATTCCAGATGAGAAATCTCCGTCTAACAGTGTAGGTCTGCCTCTTCTCGGCAAATCTGAGCTTAGAGATTAGTCTAGTGGACTGAGACATTAAGTGACTTGTTCAGGGTCACTCAGGCAGTTATGTGTCAGAAGGAAGGCTTGAACCAAGGTCCTCCCAGCTCCAAGGCCAGCCTTCTATCCACTGCACCACAATGTCTCTTAAGAAGCGATGAACTGGATCATTGAAAAATTGATTTTATCAGTTCTAGACAAGGAGCCAAAAACTGAACCATATAGCACCACAGCAGTTGTCTGAACTATTCAGTAAGAATATTGGTTGACCAAAACACAACCAACACTCAAATGTTAGGAGTCCAGTAAAGTAGATTCAACCATTAGAACAGATGTTGGTTTGTCATGGGAATACTACCTCAGTAAAGAATACACAGCCAGGATAGTCACATAGAGTTGATAGTAATGGCTTTCTGATGTGAATCAAGTGAGTGTGCATTCTGTTAATGGCCTGTGTTAAGGGGATAAGGTTATAGATCAATATTTGGATTTCATATGGCATCTGCCTGAAGCTTGAAAAACCCATCAGTGTGAACTTAGAGGCTGCGATGAGCAAATATTAAGGAGGGTAAAGTATCATCTGTTGGAATGTGGGGAGACAAAGCTCCGTCATTAACATTTTTTCCATAGCACTTATTATAGCAGAAGACAAGGACAGATTCTATCAAAATGTAACCTTTGCTGCTTCTTGGCATCAATCTAATAAGAAGGAGCAATAGAGTGTGGCCTTTCCCATCTACAGTATACCTGCTTCACAAGAACCTCTCCTCCTTTCATGGCATTATGATCTACAAAGTCAGGTTTCTGAAAATGTCCATCACAAATCTCTCCATAACAATCATTTATTTGAAATAACTAATACAGTAATGTCGGTGATGGAAAATAAGACAGTAAACTGTTGGAGCAGGGTTTTACTGCATGTAGCTGGTGTCATAGGTTAACTTTTGTAATAAATATTGGACAAAATTAGAATACTAGTCTATTTGGGGGGGGAGCAAGAAGAAAACAAATGAGCACTGTTTGAGGCTTTATATCCATGAAGCAAGTAAAAAGGTGCTATTTCCTCAAACCATTTTTTCTCTGCTGTGAATCTACTAATTGCATGATCCGAATAATAGGTTTATAGGAGCATGCTCTTTTAAAAGCATATTTTAAAATCTATATTACCCAAAACTAGAGACTGATTTTTCACTTTGAAAGGAAAAAGAAAGAAGAGAGAAAACAGGAGATGAGAGTGGAAGATAAGCAAAATATTTATTTTTATTATTATAATATATTATTATTAATAAGCAAAATATTCAACTCCAGGAAAATAGAGTTGGAGACCCAAGAAATATCTGATGGGTGTTGGGAATACACTCTTCAATGCTTCTTTCCTTTCCCTTAAAGTGATGTGGCAAAAAAAGAGGGCAAAATTTGGAGCTAAGGGGTCTGGGTTCAAATCCTAGCTCTGCCTTCTGAGTGACATTGGGCAGGCCATGTTACATTTTTAGACCACAGTTCTTCACCTATGAAATGAACCTATGATGTTCTCTGCAATGCTCCAACTGTTTTCATGTTCAGCCTATATATGAAACTGCTCCATTGACCCCAACTAACTTAATTCTCTTCCTCTCTCACCTTCTACAGAGAAGTAGTCAAAATTAAAACTCTTAGAACCGAGTGAGCGTGGGATATATGGCCAATTTTCATCACGTGTAGAAACTGTGGTTGCAAACTTCTGACAAAAACTAAAACACACCCTTTAAAGTTGTTTTCATTTTAAGTGAGAAGAATCCTTCTTTTGCAAATGTTTCAGCCATATTTAGACAGGCTGTCTTCTAGAGATTACTTAACCAAATATCTTGTCAGACCAAATTTATTTTGTTGTTGTCCCAGTCAGAGTTAGCTAGCTTAAGGCAAAATTGGGAAGTGGGGGAATTGTCTTTGCAACCTCCAGCCTCTTCCTTCTGCACCCTTTCCCCTTTTCCATTGTGTGATCCCTCTAACCTCTTACCCTCCACTCTACACACTTTCAGGCACCCTGTGCACTCCTACTTTCTCTCCCTCTGACTTAGTCTTTATCAAACTAGTTCTCAAGCATTTTATACTAGCTATTTGGACTTGTGAATTAAAGTTAATATGCTACTTCTCTCAGGGGTATTTGTTTTTCCAGCCTTGTTTCTAATGGTGGCATAAAAGGCTTTGTCTGCCATTAAAAGAATTTTTGGCATCAGGGAACTGGTAGGGAATGTTTTTGGAGTGGGGGGTTTTGGTACATAGCAATCAATGCCTCCCCTAAAAACATTCCACAAATCGAGGTGGGTAGGGTCAACTCTGGGATAATACCAACCTTTTTGCTCATGAAAATGGATTCTGAGATAATGAACCCAAAATAAACATTTCCCACTCTGATTTCCTTAAAATATTAATTTGACATTCATGAAAACCAAGGCCTAGCACAATGAATATAGTCAGAATAAAAGAGAAGGAGACTAGGTCTTTAATCAAGATTCTTACTTCTAATTATCTTTCCTCTTAGACTGTTATGTAAACACTTTCATCCAAGTTTAATTTGGATTCTACCTAAGCAGATAAGAAGAAATCCAAGGTTCAAAAAGTTGCCAATAAATTCAATTAATATAAATAGCTGACTTGGATAATTCACACCCCAAAACTTACTCAATATTTTGAGCCTGGGCCTGAATTATCTGATTAACTAACCAAGCTTGGCAGATTGTTTTATAGAATCAAGAGTTAGGAGGGATCTTAAAGATCCTCTATTCTTTTTTTTTTTTTTTTTTTAAGGCAATTGGGGTTAAGTGACTTGCCCAAGGTTACACAGATAAGTAAGCGTCAAGTGTTTGGTCTGAGGCCTGATTTGACTTCAGGGCCGGTGCTCCAATCACTGCGCCACCTAACTGCCCCCAGACCCTCTATCTCTTTGAACATAAGAGTAAACTGAGGCCCTACATGGCACAGTGGATAGAGTGGTAGGCCTGGAGTCAGGAAGAACTGAGTTCAGATAGGCTTCAGATACTTACTAGCCATATGACTCTGGCTGTCATTTAAACCTGTTTGCCTCAGTTTCTTCATCTGTAAAATGAATTGGAGAAGGAAATGGCAAACCACTCTAATATCTTTTCCAAGAAAACCCCAAAATGGGGTCATGAAGAGTCAGATAAAATGGATAAATGACTGAACAATAATAAACGGAGACCCAGAGAAATCAAGTGACTTGCCAAAGGTCACACACGTGATAAATGACAGAGCCAGGATTCCACTTCAGGTACTATGTCTCCAAATCCCCTACCCACCCCCCTCCACACCAACCACAGCACCATTATGTTTACTTTATTTGAAGATCATCTTTTACCAAGGAAATTAAGTGAAGAGAAATATAAGATGAAAGTTAACAATACAAATTGGTTTAATATAAGGAATGACTTTTCAGAGGTGATTAGAAAGCACAATCATGAAAGCTACTACACCACGCTGAACAAAATAATTCCATCTATATAAGCTTGGCCAGAGTAGCCCAAACTCCTCAATTTATCTGATTTGCTCTGGCTTTTCTATATAAGTACTCAGTAGAGAATTGAGTCAGATACCTTGATTGTGTAGAAATATTGGTCCAGCACGAGAACCACAGAGAAATATTTTCAAATGGGTTGACTTTTGTAAAAAATAAATGCAATTTGAAAGAACAAAAAATGAATTAATATGAGATAATATTTAAGAAAAATTCTGGCATCATCTTTTCATGTGTAGCCTGGGACAGAAAAGCTATACCTCCTTTGCTCTCTACTACAACTGAGAATTTTTGTGTGAATTAATTATAATAATGATAAATAAGCTATTATTACAGACAGGTATTCATTACTGATGTTTGGAATGCTTTTAGAAATTGTGCTGCATCAGGTAACAGATACAATGATTTTCCCTAATCTTACTGACAGCAGAACTAAATCTTTCTCCCAATCTTCTTATGATTCAGTGGGAAATATGGGGGACTTATGATAGATCTTCCAGGTTCACACAAAGATGCTACTGAAGTGTAAATTTTGTGAGAAACTTAACTAACGCTCATTCAAGTAATCAATTCAACAAATATTTATTGAGCACCTACTAAGTGCGAGAAATTGGGTTACTTATTGAAATAAGTCCCCATTAGTCCTTGTTGGGCTTCAAAAAAATTAGTTGGAAGTGATGAAGTACTTAGCACAGTGCCTGGAACATAGTAGCTACTTAATAAAGGTTTCCTGACTGACTGATGAAAGAAGCAAACCTGGAATCACACAATGAGTTGATTCTTTTAAGGGGCCCGACACCTTCCCAGGAACCAAAAGGAAGAAATCTCCTATTTTGTCTCCTTTTTGGATTGTTCTTTGCACGTTCTACTAATCCAGATTTCCTCCACCATTTAGAAGGGGAAAGGAAGAGCTTTGTAGGGAGGGACATCATGGCAGCAGTCCAGCAGGACTGGGAGAAGATCCAGGTGTACACATGTTGACAGGTTTGCCTTGCCCCAGTCAAGCCCCCTTTTAGATACAGGGACACATCTCAGTAACACTGTCTGAGACAGTTTTACTTCACTGCATAAATATGTTTCCTTGCATCTAGAGCTGACTTGCCTCTTTTCACCATTAGATCAACTATGTAACAAGGTCCCTTCAGCCCATATTTACATTGAAAACATGCATAGTTATTTGTTGAGAATGGATGCAAAATCTTTTCAAAAACTTAGACTTACTCGATCTATCATAGGTGTCATCAAACACAACTCTGCAGGTTTTTCCATTGTTCAAAATAGTCTTTGCAGAACCTGGGTCATAAGCTGCCGTCCAAGGCCCCAGAGAGGGATCATGCTTGATGTCTTTGGTATGAAGTTCAATAGGGGATTGGTTGTCACCTTTAGCATTTGGGTAAAATTCGTGCCAATGATCAGGTCCTAGGGGAAATAAAAGTCAAAGAAGTTAGTGATTGAAATATCTCTGATGCTACTTGCTAGTAGGTGAACTAACAATACATAGTAATGAGAGAACTACATGTTTGCAGGGAAGAAATCTCATCCCATTTATCCTGTCTCAGGGATAGTGTGGAAGGCATAAGTTAAAATTAAACTTCTATATAACTTTGTTTACAGCAAAATGACTTGAAGGGCCGAGGAAACCACTGTTTTCTGTCTTCTGGTAAAGGCTAAGGGGATGGAATCCTGCTCCTGCCTCTAAAATAGATGCAAAAAAAAAAAATCTTGCATTTGGATAATGCCCTTAAAGTTTTCAAGAAAGATTCCCATAAATTGTCCCATTTAAATTTCACAACAACCTTGGACGACATAAGTATCTATGTTTTAGAAATCAGACCTTTAAGCTTCCCAGACATGGACTTTCCCAAGGGCCATACCATCAGCAAGTGGAATAGAACGCAGTATGTACTGATACTCAGTGTCACAGTCTAGGACCTAAATAATTGCTGACCAGCAATCATAAAGACTTGCAAAAAAAAAAAAAAATCTCAGCAATATGGAAAAGAAGATGGGAGGTACTTTCAAATTCTGTCGAAAGCTGACTTCCGAAAGAGTGAGCTTGAAAAATATGAGAGGATCCTTCTAGTCCCATCAGACTAGACGGCGTACATCTTCACTCACCATTGTGGCTCGCGTAGCCCCACTCCTTGGACATGGTCTTCTTTCTCAGGACTTGCTGCCTTCTAGTCTCTCCTGCAGGACGTCCTTCTGTGTCTGTCTGAGCCAGGGACTTTTATAAGTGCCCGCCAATACCATGTTCCTATTAGACCAGGGGAGGAGGGTGGAGCAGGGGGCTGGCTGATAAGGACCGGTCTCCTGTTTAGGAGAGAAAGAGGAGGGGTGGGAGGGCAGAACTTCTGACACTTTGACAGATGGCGTGCGGTGGGGGTGGGGGGCGGCATTGCTATAACCTCTGTCCCCCACCCCACCCCACCGCACCCTCTTGCTCCCTCTGCCGCCTCTGGGTAGAGAGGGGCTTTAGGACATGTGCGTTTTCTCCCAGCTGCAAAGCGCAGAAATCCCCTTTTTCAACAACTTCTGCAAGGTGCTGGGCAGTGTGGGGCTGGTTGGAAGCTAGGACATAGGGAAAGTCTTTAAAATTCTTTTTTCTTCCTTATCCCTTCTCCCTACCCACCCCATGATTTTTTTTTTTTTTGAGAGGGTGAAGGGAACTGGCAGAATCAAGGAGACACTTTTTCATTAGCCTTTACCAGAAGACCGCAAAGAGCGATCCTTCCAATCCCTGAGTCCAAGTCCTAAACCCGCAGTCAGGATCGGATCTGGGCATCAGCCTCGGGATCCCTCCAAGGAGCTTATTACTCTCCTTCCCTAAGATTTCTGTCTGCGAAGAGCAAGGAGCAGACTTTCTTACCTGTGCCCCTGAGCAGGGGAGCGAGGGAAACATAGGAAGGATGGGGAGGAGAAGAGGAGACCCCTTTGTCTGCCTTATGCCTGAAAGTCCCATTCTGCAGCCATTGCCCTGGAATAAATATCAGCCCTGGGCAAACCCTGCCCTGTCCATCCTGCGGGTATTTGGAAAGGGCTGCACTAAGTGTGAGAAGGAATGGGTGTGTGAGGATGTTGCGTTGCAAGCCAGAGCGCGGCTGGAGCTGCCAGTGTTAGCTCCCCGTTAGTTGTCTAAGGCCAGGGGAGCTCGGGGAAGAACACGCGTGTAGCACGAGTTGCCTTGGGGTTATTTAAACTTCCCATTGCCCGACATGTACTGAGTGAGACTCTGCAAGGAAAAGGGAGCGATGAGGCAGTTCGACTCTGCCCGCTGTTTTCTTAACCAAAATGCAAGGAGGACAGTTACCAGGCATTGTACTCCATTACCTGCATGTCTTGCTGTATGTAATAGAAAAGTTAAGGTGAAATTTGCAGTGGGGGAAAGAGGATGCAAAATTGAGAAAGTGCAGACATAGCAACGCCGCAAGAACTGATTTCAACATCTTCCTCCGAGTTTTAGGTCAACATGTAGCAAATAAGGCAACCTTGAAAAAGAAACCTAAGGTTAAATATATTTGCCGCATAGTTGCAAAAGACATTGCTCCCTGAGTTTGACATACACTACATATAGTGCATACGTATTTGGAGAACGCAAAAGTAAAAAAAGGAAATTATATCCCAGAATGGAAAAGATATTTCATCTCCAAGACATGCAGAATGTATTACCACATTCACATAGACTGCCAATCATGAGGGTAGGATATTTATACCACAGCTAAAGGGTTAGAGACGAAAGTCTACATTACCAAAGAGATATCAGGAACCGAAGGAATTGTTCAAATAATTCACAGAGGCATTTACAAACAAACCCTTCTCTCTAATCCTCACCCTTCCAAAAACAAAAACAGAAACCCTAACAACCCAAACTTTAAGATCATTTTTTGAAATATATCATTTGAAGACACTCTGAACCTAAATTGTTTAGAAAATTTTGTCAATTCTTATCATTGATACTACAAACCTGACTTTAATGATTAATAGAGGTGTTTTGTCATTTTTATTAAGATAGAAAAGTACTTGACATGAATAACTCATAATTTACATCACCACCATCTCAGGTTAATTCTGTTTTTTCATTCCCTTTTTCTAATACATATAATTACAATCATAATATATACAAGGTAATAATTTGGCGATTTTTTAAATACCATCTTTATCCCAAGACCAATCAATGAAACTGTAGTCATTTGTGCACAGGAGTGTGTGTGCTAGGGGTGGTGGAGGTAGGGGTACACAAAGATTGTAAGCTCTATTTAAATAAAGAATATGCTTAGATGGCAAATTATTTCCCTCAGAGAGGTAGAGTGCTTATAAAAGGAAATACTGCAACATACATTCCATTGCTAGATGAATTCCCTTAAAAATCATGGTTCCCATAATTCCTTCTTAGTATCAATGCTAGAAAAATTGTAGTTTAAATGCAACTCAGGAATAGCTGAACCCTTCCTGAGGTTCAAGTCAAAATATATTTTAGGGCACAAAAATTATTTTGTTTTATAATGAAAACAAAAGCTGATTGTCTCCTCCCCCTTTCAGCTGATTTCTTCTTTGTCAATGATAACTTGTAATTCTTTGACCACAGAGAAAAGTTACAATGTGATTTAAAGATTTCAGGACCTTGAGATTTCTGGAGTTGCCTTGCTTTTTCCCAAGAGTCTTGGGTTCATGCTGAGGTAATATTGGAAAGGCAGCCACCAACAATTATCGAGTACTGATAAATTAGCACATAGACACCTGTTTGTTGAAAATGGAATCTTGACTTATTAAGCTACTCAAGAATAATAGGAATTATTCTAACGAGATAGTTTGTGCTTATATAGCATAAAGTGTATATAGCATATAGCGTAAAGTTCACTATATGGCCATCTAAACAAGTTAATGGAAACCATGCTTCTTGTGAGGGTGACGTGGTGAAAAATGAACTTTTAAGGCCAAAAAATGCTTTAATATATTTATAGGTATGGTTTTCCATCTTATTAAGCATAGTACCAGACCATGAACATGAACTCAAATTCACCAAACTCTATCGTCATATCTTCTGTCATATCACAATGTGACAGAGGAGAAATAAAAAGAAAGGAAAATAATCAGTTTGGTGATCTCTAATCTCTAAATACTAATGAATTATTAGTATTTAAAAATAAAATATGGACTCCATAATTACATAACTTTATGGAACTCTCCCAAGGATATATATTTCCTAATTTAAATTCCTATTTTTATGGACTTGGAGACTGAAGAAAAGGAAGAATGAAGAGAATCAATCAAAATTTTTAAAAGAAACTCTATTAAGGTTTTCTTCTGCATAACTTAATTTGTATATTTAATTTCATTCTAGTAACTTTTTTTTTCTTTTCTGAGCACTCGACTGTACATTGTACAAAGAAGACTGTATTCAGCATCAGCTCTGGAGATTGCTGCACCCAGCTAAGGTCTATTTTGGTTAAATTAGATAGCAAAGCAATTCCCCCTTATCTCCAAAGTTGCTCAACAAACACAGAGAACTATCATCCAAAAGCAAATTTTTCTTATACTTTTAAACATGCTTTTAAAAAAATAGAATAACTCTATCTGACATGGAGGAATATAAAGGAGAAATGATCACTCTGCTAGGATATATTTTCTACAATGGTTCCAATATAGAAATCATAAGAGCTACCTTCAAATAACTTACCTGATAAACGTTTTCTTAAAAGACAGGTTTATGTATGCATATATGTACATATCCACACGTGCATGTATTTATGTGTGTGTACATATAATGTCTAAGGTCACACAGAAGCAGAATTTGAATACAGAGCATCACCTAATTCCATAGCAAGACCTTTTTCCATTGTACCATACCACCTCCATAGTTGGGTCTTGAAGGATGGAAGGACTTTGATAGACCATGATAGCTGGAGATCCATTTTAGACACAATGCACGGCATGAACAAAGGTACAAATGAGAAGACAAAAACAAGGGATGGAGTATGGTCTGATTTGGTCAGAATATAGAGCATGTGAGGAGGAGAAGGAAAAGAAGAAAGAGGAGGAAAAGAAGGAAGAGGAGAAGGAGAAGGAAAAGAAGAAAAAGGAGGAAGAAGAGTAAAAGGGGAAAAGAAAGGAGGAAGAGGAGATGAAGGAGGAGGAAGAGAAAAAGTATGAAAGAAGGTTTGACATTCTCACCCCCATTTCTTAGAATCCAAGTACTACCTTCCATGTTGGGCCTTTCCTGATTCCCAGGTTGCAAGCCTTAGTAATTGGCAGAATGGTAGTATAAATATAGAGAAATTATGAGGAGAGAAAGGTGTTGTGGGTGGGATGATCATTTTGGTTCAGGACATGTTGAGTATGAGGTCCTATTGGGACATCCAGGTGGAAATGTCTGTTGGAAATACAGGATTGGAATTCTAAATGGAGTGTTGGGGGTAGAAATAAATATTTGGCATTTATCTGCATAAAAGTAATAAATAAAGCTATGAAAATAAATAAGACCATCTGGAAAAGGGTATATATAGAGAAAGGTCCAGGGCAGAACTTTGGGGACATGGAAGTAGAGGATAAAGATTAGACAAAAAGTAAGAGAAGAAGCATAATGGCAACAACTCACATTTGTATACTCTTTTAAGTTTTACAGAGTCCTTGCCTCACAAGAATCCTGTGAAATAGGCAGTGCAAGAATCGTCATTCTCATTTCATAGATGAGGAAACTGAGAGTCAAAATAGTTGAGTGATTTTCCCACATAATCATACATTAAGTGTCAAAACTTTGAAAAAAACTCAAGTCTGTCCAGTCCGGTTCCAGTTCTAGTTCATCATCATTTCCTCTCAGAATCACTGAAGACAAAAGAAGAGAAAGTATCAGAAAGAAGAAAAGAAGAGGTATGTTGGTTAATATCATCAAATGCTTCAAAGAAGTGTAAGGGTATGTATCTGAGGATGAGGACTAAAAAACAAAGGCCACTGGATTTAGTGATAACGGAGTCATTGTACACTTTGAAAGGAGTTATTTCAGTAGAGTGGTGGGTTTGAAAAGGAAAAGGAAGTCCTATCACAATTCAATTCAGTTCAACAGGGAATAGAGCCAAGATGATGGAGTAGCCGGAAGCAATACAAGGAGCTCCCCCTCAAAACTCCTCCAAACAGACCTAGAAAATGCAGAATGAATCCTGATGGGGAAATTCAAGAAAAAGTCCCAGTGAGCCATTTTTTTTCAACCCAGTTTGACATAAGGACACAAAGAGGCCTTAGGACACTGGGAACTGAGTGTGTCTAGGAAAGCATTGCACTGTTCAGGTAGAGGCTGTGCATGAGGACAAGAAGAGATCCCAGATCCATAGCAGGATGTCCCCAGACTTATACAGGTGCACTCTGATGAGGATAGGAGCAAACTGGCAGCTTTATTGTCCACTACTCAGTTGTCAGTTACAGACCCAGAGCAGACAGATGAAGGAACTCCTACACACACACCCACAATTGATTGGTCTCGGGTCCTAGGTGGTGAACAGAGAGAGGGATAGTTTCAAAAGCAAGCAGTAACAGTGCAACTCAGATGCCAAGAGCAAAAGAAAGTCAATTCCAATCTTCAACTCAGTCTAAAAGCTGCAGAGGAATAACTAAGGCAGAAATACCAGATCAAAGAGAATGCTGCAGGTCTGTCACTCTGAATCAGCAGGACTCCCCAGCTGGCTAATAGTGGCTGAATCCAACAACAGTCTACTGTTGATCAGACCCAAACCCAGGTCAGAAATTTTCAGAGCTCAGAATGATAGCAATCAGACTTTCCCCTAGATCAGACAACTTTAGGAACACTGAAAACTGGCAGGTTCCCAGCCTGAGCCATTCCTAAAAGCCTGGAACAACACAATACTCAGTACCCCCCAAGAAAGCAGTAACTGGTTCAATTCAGGCCTTCATTGCAGAAGTCCATAGAACCTGGCTCTAATGTAAAGTCCAAAGTCTGGAAGAAGACTGGAAGACTAAGCAAACAAAGAGGAAAAAAAAGGAATTCCACAATAAAATTGGTGACCATAATGCTGAAGACACAAACCCAGAATAAAAGAATGACTATAAAAATCTACAAGCAAAATCTCAGAGAAAAAGATAGCTTGGATACAATTCAATTAGAATTCCTAGAAGAGATAAAGGAAGAGTTTACCCATTCATTCTTAGGATTAGGTTATTTATTTTCCAATCAATTTCTAATTAATTTTAAATCTGTACTTCCACAGCCCTGTATTGAATATAATTTTTATTGCATTATGGTCTGAAAAGAGTACATTTAATATTTCTACTTTTTGCACTAGGTTGTGAGGATTTTATGCCCTAAAACATGGTCAATATTTGTTTTTCTGTTTGTTTGTTTTTGTTTTTGTTTTTGTTTTTTGCTAGGCAATGGGGTTAAGTGACTTGCCCAGGGTAACACAGATAGTAACTGTTATATGTCTGAGGCCAGATTTAAACTCAGGTTCTCCTGACTCCAGGGCTGGTGCTCTATCCACTGTGCCACCTAGCTGCCCCAAGACAGCGATTCTTAACCTGGGGTCTGTGAACATATTTTAAAAATATACATTGATGATTGTATTCAATATTTGTGAAGGTATCATGTACAACTGAGAAAAAGATACACTCTTTTTTATTCCCATTTGATTTTCTCCAGAGGTCTAAGATTTTAAGTTTTCTAAGATTCTAGTCATCTCCTTAACTTCTTTCTTATTTATTTTATGGTTAGATTTATCTAGTTCTGAGAGGGGAAAGGTGAGGTTGCCTACTAATATAGTTTTACTGTCTATTTTCTTCTATAATTCATTTAACTTTTCCTTTAAGAATTTGAATGATGTGCTCTTTGGTGTATATGTTTAATATTGACATTACTTCATTGTCTGTGGTGCCTTTTAACAACATATAGTTTCCTTGCTTATCTCTTTTAATTATGTCTGTTTTTGCTTTTGCTTTGTCTGAGATCATGATTGTTACCCCTGCCTTTTTTAATTTAGCTGAAGCAAAATAGATTCTGCTCTAGCTCCTTAATTTAACTCTGTGTGTGTCTTTCTGTTTCACATGTGTTTTTTGTAAACAACATATTGTTGAATTCTGATTTCCAATCCACTTCTGTTTTATGAGAGGTCATACCATTCACATTTATAGTTATGATTGCTAACAGTGCATTTCCTGCCATCCTATTTTTTTTTGTTTATCTTTCTCTTTTTATCCTGTTCTTCCTCTAAAGTCTGTTTTGCTTGTGACCACTACCTACCTTTATCAGGTCTCCTTTTTATTATCCACCCCCTTTTTCTCTTATTCCCTTCCCATCTTACTTCTGTTGGGTAAAATAGATTTCTATACTCAATTGAGTTTATAGAAATATTTTTCCCTCTTTGAACCAATTCAGATCAGAGTGAGGTTCAAGCTTTACCCATACCCCACCTCACCATTTTCCCCTTTACTGTAAAAGCTCTTCCTTATATACCTCTTTTATGTGAGATAATTTTCCATATTTCTCCTCTCCCTTCCCCATTTTCCCAGGGCATCCCTCTTTCTCACCTGTTTTTTTACATTATCCCAACATAATCAACTCATTCCTGTGCCCTCTGTTTACACAGAATCCTTCTAACTGCTCTAAGAATGATAAAGTTCTTAGAAATTACATGTAGAATCTTTCCATATAGGAATATAACCAGTCTAACCTTATTGAGTCTCTTATGATTTCCTTTTTGTGTTTACTTTTTTCGTGCTTCTCTTGAGTCTTATATTTGAAAGTCAAATTTTCTATTAAGCTCTGGTCTTTTCATCAGGAATGCTTAAAAATTCTCCACTTTATTAAATTTCTATTTTTTCCCCTGAAGGATTATACTCACTTTTACTGGGTGATTATCGTTGGTTGTAATCCTAGCTACTTTACCTTCTGGAATATCATATTCCAAGACCTCCTCTTCTTTAAGTTGATAGCTACTAAATATTCTGTGATCCTGACAGTGGCTCCACAATATTTGAATGGTTTCTTTCTGACTGCTTGCTATATTTTCCTCCTTTACCTGGGAGCTCTGGAATTTGGTTATAATATTCCTTGGAGTTTTAATTTTGAGATTTCCTTCCAGGGGTGATTGGTGATTCTTTCAATTTCTATTTTTCCCTCTGGTTCTAGGATATTGGGGCAGTTTTCCTTCATAATTTCTTGAAATATAATGTCTGGGCTTTTCCTTTGACCATGGCTTTCAGGTAGTCCACTAATTCTTCAATTATCTCTCCTTTATCTAGTTTCCATGTTAGTTGTTTTTCCAATGAGATATTTCATATTTTTTTCTATTTTTTTAACTTCCAACTTTGTTTTATTGTTTCTGGATGTCTTGTGTATTTGTTAGCTTTCACTTGTCCAATTCTAATTTTTAAAAAAATTCTTTTCTTCAGGGAGCTTTTCTACCTCTTTTTTCATTTAGCCAACTACTTTTTAAGGAGTTATTTTCATCAGTGAATTTTTGTATTTCTTTTTCCATTTGGCCAATTTTTTAAAGATGTTATTTTCTTTAACATTTTTGTGCCTGTTTTACCAAGCTATTAATTGTCTTTTCATAATTTTCTTCTATCACTTTCATTTCTGTAACTTATTTTTCCCCTATCACTAATATTTGATTTTGAAAATCATATGTTAGCTCTTCCAGGAATTCTTGTTGCACTTGTGTCCAATTCACTTTTTTTCCCCCTTTGAGGCTCTGCTTATCATTGTTTTGACTTCATTGTTTTCTGAGTTTGTGTCTTGATCTTCTCTTTCACCAGTTTTTTTGTGGTCAGGTTTTTATTTTGATATTTGCTCATTTTCTTTTTAGCCTATTTCTTGATTTTTAAATTTTATGTTAAAGTTGGGTTTTATTCCCAGCATTGAGGGGAGGGGGAGACTGTCTCAAACATCAGACTTTTTTGCATTGCTGTTTTCAGAGCTAGTTTTGGGGGTTTGGAAATTTTCAGTGCTTCTAAGGTGGTGTGAGCTGGAGAGAGGTGTGGTCACTGCTCTCCTGGTTTGCTCTCTGGTCTATTCCTAGGAGGGGCCCCTGATCTCTTGGGATTGCAATTGATGCTACTTCTCAGGGTCTCAACTCCCTTGGAACCAGAAGCAATACTGCTTCTCAGGGCTGCTGCTCTCTCTTGACCAAAAGTGCTCCTCTTTGGCCTTGAACTGGGACCTAGAAGTGGGTATAGACAATGGAGTTGCCAAACAGTTTCCAGGCCTGTGTCCATTGCTAGCATATGAGTCCCCTATAATCTCTTTCTGACCAGTTGCCAGGTCTTCTTTCTGTCTCTGTCTTAAGAGATCCCAAAGTTTCTGCTACTTCTGTCACCACTGCCTAATCCCACCGCTAGTGTTGCATCCATGTGAGGTCTAGGCTAGTCTTTACCCCTGTGTCACAGATCTCTTTTCCCATTAAGTTATCTTGGGCTGGAAGAAAGTCACCCTAAACTTTTGTTGATTCTACCACTCCAGGTTTTGATTTAAGTTATTATTTTAAAGTTCTTTGGAGCGGAATTTTGGAAGAGGTCAACTGAGTATTTCCTCTACTCTACCATCTTAATTCTATCCCCCAAAGGAAGAATTTTTAAGAAAAGTTAAAAATGTTTTGTCAATGAAATGAGAACACTAGAGGAAAAGAATTTAAAAATAAATGAAAGCTATGGAAGAAAAAATTGAAAAGAAATTAAAAGTTTGGCACCAGAGTATAAAACCTTGTCCAAATAACAAACTCTCTGAAAATTAGAATGGACCAAATAGAAGCTAATGACTCCATAAGACAACAAGAAATATTAAAACAAAATCAAAAGATTGAAAAGAGGAAGAAAATAAGAAGAAAGAAGAAAGTAAAGTATCACATAACCAAAGCAACTGACTTTGGTTTTGCTCAAAGAGATCAAACAAGAAAAAAAAATTGAGGAGAAAAAAATTTAAGAATCATTGGATTATTTGAAGGCCATGACCAAAAAAAAAGAGACTAGACATCATATTTCAAGAAATCTTTATATATAGTTGCTCAGATCTCTTAGAACCAGAAGTCAAAGTGAAAACAGGAGGAATCTACCACTCACCCCCCTCCCCAAAGAAACTCCAGAATGAGAACTCCCGGAAATATTATAGCCACTAGGTGGCTCAGTAGATAGAACTCCGACCTTAGAGTCAGGAGGACCTGAGTTCAAATATGACCTCAGACACATGACACTTACTAGCTGTGTGACCCTGGGCAAGTCATTTAACCCCGATTGCCTCACCGAAAAAAAAAATTATAGCCAAAATCCAGAGTTTCAGGTTATAGAAAAAAATACTACAAGCATCCTGAAAGAAAAAAATCCAAGTACTGAGAAGCCATAGTCAGGATCACTATGGACTTAGCACTATAAAGGAGTGCAGAGCTTGGAGGTACAGAAGACAAAAGATATAAGCCTGCAATCAAGAATTACCCATTCAGAAAAACTGAAAATAATACTACCTTGTGGAAAATGAATTTTTAATGAAATAGAGGATACCCAAGCATTCCTGATGCAAAATCCAGAGTTAAAATGTATGGTTAAAACACAAGAACTTAGAAAAAGATAAAAAGGTAAACACAGAAGAACAGTGATAGAAGAGTGAACAAAGATAAACTGCTTACAGAAATGATATAAATATTCTCTATGAATTCTATCATCATCAGGATTCACAGAGGGAGCCTACCCAGACAGAAAATATGACAGCAATTCTGTTACATCTTGATGAAAGAAATATAAAGAGAGAGGAAGAGGAATACACTAAGGGGGGAGGGGAGAAAAGGAAGGTTAAGAAAAATTATTTCACGTAATCAGGGTATGCACATAGACTTCTATACAAACAAAGCATAGGTGGGGAAGAACAGCTGACAACTGAACCTCACTCTCATCTGAACTGGTCAAAACTGAAGTTGCCAAAGAATATACACACAAAAAGTTGCATGCAAAAATACATTTCACTTAACAGGGAAATAAGAAAGAAATGGGAGGAGAAAGAAGAAGAAATTATAGGAAAGGTACATTACCGGAGGGATTAGTTCTAAGCAAAACAAACCCTAAGGATGTACACACATATTTATAGCTCTATTTGAAGTAGTAAATGTTGGGAGATATCTCTTATGGGGATGCCCATAAATTGAGGGATAGATGAACAAGTTATGGTATATAAATATGATGCAATTCTATTATGCTGTAAGAAATGACAAAGTGAATAGTTTCAGAGAAACCTGGGAAGACTTATAAGAACTGGTTCAGGGTGAAGTGCACAGAACAAGGAGAATAATTTATACAAAGATTATAATATGATAAAGAAAAATTGCTTTGAAAGAATTGAGAACTCTGATTAGTGTGACAAGAAGAGTAAGAAAATAGGAGAAATAAAAGAACAGGAAATTTTGGTCATTAAGTGAAATTTCCTAGTTCAACATCTTGGAGCACATTTTGTGTGATATAAGGTGTATTCAATCATCCTGATGTTGGCTTATGAACATGGAAATAGAGCTGAAAGAAGTTGGTAAATGAAAGGAACTATGAAGACAGAATGACAAAACCAGGTTTCAGTTAATTGGACTAAATGGAAGGCGTACACAATGTAAATCAGCAAATTCCTGCACAATAGAAATATCCTGCTGTAATAAGTAACAATGATAAAGAAATTCCTTTGAAATGATAAAAGGATGGTAAAAGAGACTGTTAAAGAGACTATTCTAAGTGTCTTATATGCATCCATGTGTATTCATAGAACAGTGAAATGCCCAATTTAAGAGTGAACATCTGAGCTAAGCTTTTATATACTTCTGGCACTATTCAGTTTGTTACAATCCAGCAATGCACATTTGAGGTAGTGGTATGCTTTTATAAACTTCAAATCTGTCTGCTCTGAAATTCTCTTCTTGACTGCAGTATAGGTTGGATTGCTTTTTTTTTCCAACCTCCCAGTGACCTTGAAAATCATAAGACTTGATAAGTGAACATGCAGTCAGATGGCGGTCATTTCAAGTGTGATATTATCAATTGATAAAAGAAAGTGAAAAGGGATCATCTTCTACAATAGTTATGTTTATAATGCTGTCTGAAACAACCCTGTCTGGCTACTATATAAACAATTCAGAACAAGTCATTCATAGGAACTCGCTTAATGTTAAAAGCTCATGTCAGGATTTTTTTCTCATCACCTCAGAAGCATCATATGAATTTGAGAGACACAAAGAAGCTTAAGATTCTACAAAAAATCAAATTCATGTGTAGGGTCAGTATTTTAATTTCTGTATAATACGATTTTTCAATATTTATATTTTCTTGCGATGTCATACAGGAGACAAACGGAGCTGAAGGGATATTACTTACATAATATGTGAATGAAGATTTTAAAGCTTTCTAAACATTTAAACTTTTTTCAGTAAAAAGTTTTAGATCAAAACATGTGTGATGTGGTTGTTGTCTTTTGACATGTGATTATATAAAAAAAGTAGATGAGCAACCCTGAAAAGGGTTCATTCAGCAAGCCTTCATACTCTCAGAGGTGTTAGTCCTCCCCGAACACCCCATACACCTGAGCCCTTTTCAGGGCTGTTCATTCATCTTTAGTGTCTACCTGTCACCCAGCTTTCACCTGTAGCTCAAGAAGCTATAGTATGCTCAGGGGCCGCACTCTGGTAAACCATCTGGTAAATCAGTTCTTATAAGTCTTCCCAGGTTTCTCTGATGGGCTAAACCAGGTTGAGGGTAACTGACAAGTCTCAGACCCATTGCTGAGTTATGGGGTTGTCTACCCCAAGCATGTGAAAACTTCCCCCAGTGGAATGGACAGAAGAGAACAATTTGTTTCAACAACTATGAAGCTGGCTAAAATAGGAGCTGCAAAGCACTTAGAGCTTGGTCAGACATTGAAGTTGCCGAAGTCATCCACTACATCCTGAGCTATTGCCACTTGTCTTAACTTTTGTTTTGCCCCTGAACTTCCATGAATCTGGAAGAGATAATGAGACTGATGATTTTGTGCAACTCTACCTCACTCAAATCCAATTCACATACGAGTCAAGACATCACCATGATGTAATTGGTCCTCTTCAAAAGCAAAAGACAAACAATGATATCAAAAAAGTGGAAGAGTTGTAGAACTCATAGGCTATACAGAGATAAGAAGATTCAGATTAGATAGAGACCCAAAGGAGAAGGAGAAGGTAGCTGGAAAGCTAAAGGTCAAGAGTGGAATGTTGATTTTAATTATAAGATCATAGAATGGAGCTGGAAGGAACGTTGGATAGAGGCCATCTAGTCCAAGCCTTTTGTGTTACAGATGGGGAAACTAAGGCCTGGAGAGGTAAACAGACTCATCTTTAAGAGTTCCAAAAGCTATTTAAAAAAGGTTTTCCTTGAACAATTAGTCTCACAGTCTACTTTGAGGCTGAATGAGATATGTAAAGAGTCACTATCAACAAGCTAAGAATTAAGCTGAGAAATGGTCACAGTGATGGAATTTATATCCCTGAAACTTTCACTTACTTTTTTTTTCTAGAAAATTTGACAGAAAGGTTTTTATCCTTGGACTTATGCATTTACTTCATATAAATTTTGAATTTACTTACTTGTGTTCATGTGATCCTCCCCTCTCCCCCAAGTAAAACATGAGCTCCTTGAGAATAGGGATTGGTTTGCTTTTGTTTTTATATCCATAGTGTCTTGAGAGGCAACATGGCATAGTGAATAAAGAGCTGACCTTGGAATCGGGACAACTTTGGTTCCAGACCTTACCTGCCATGTATTAGCTCTGTCACCCTCAACAAATAACTTAAGTCCTCAGTGTCCCTTCCCCCAGTGCCTTGTTTTCCCAACCTCTTAGCTATTGTCTTTGTGATGATCTGCAGTTTTACAGAAAATTCCTACCTGCGCACTCCCTAGAATGGAGAAATCACAGATTGAGTTTTTTAAAATCTCCGGGGGCTGGTATATAATAGACATTTAATAATATCTTGTTGAATAATTGAATTCCTTAATGCATTACATTTCTAAATATCTTTACCAGAATGGCAAAATGTAATTTTTAAATCTCATAATATATGTAACTTCAATATACTTCATATTATTATGATTGCTAAAATTATTAACATTTAAACAAAAAAGTATCTTTCTAGGAGTATGCCTACATTGTACATGTGTTGGATATGTTGATTACATGTTCAGTTAAGAATAAATGTGTCATACTCTTTTCTTTGAGTTCAGAATAGCTCTAGTTTTGTTTTGTGCAGATAAAAGGAAAGGTTTTTGCTCCTACATCGTAAAAGCAGTTTTGCCTTAATTAAAGTAACCAAACCTAAAAGGGGGATAAACACAGGATCATTCTGTGTTTATCGACACCATTAGCTACACGCTATTTCAGCCCTACTCTCCATCTATCCAACCACTATGCTTTAGGGGAATAGAAAGCTAGGGCAACATTATGTGATGTTTGTTTTAAAGGCTTTCCCCTCCCTACTCTAACCTATGTTAGCCCTCAGAGAAACTACCCCTCAAGCTTTATGATATGGCATCCAGAAAAGACCAAGGCTCGACATTTGTTTTTACCATAGGGCTATTAATTTATTATGCTAGACATCTATTATTGACATCAAAGATATTACTTTGTAGTTTATTCTTCTGTGAGGCAGCAGATGAGGTAAGTGGAGTACAAAAACTTCTAACAGAGATATCCTTATTTGAACAAGATAGATGGACTAACCGCACAGCCCATGTTGGGCAAAAGCAGAGATATGAATACCTTGCTCACAGCCAGACTGGTGTACATAACTCTTCCAAAATAAACAGAGGGGTAGATGCTTTGAATTTGGCGCCTATAGCATGCAGAGATGCAATTACTTTTCCAAGGCATTTACTTTTTTTTTTTCACACAGGGATCAGAGCTGAGCCCAAGAGGAACAGCTGTTCAGATCCTTTCATCTTTGGCCTAAGTCACAAACTTCCTACATTGATGTTTGATTGAGAGGATGAGTAATAGGCATTGTTGACCCAAACTGGAGACTAAGATTGCAGCTAGCAGCATGTTTAGTGTGGGACAGTGTGACTAAAGAAATAAATGACACTCCATGGTGTCAATCTGACTTGACATTGCACATGCCTTCCCCTGACTATCCTTCAAGGGTAACATGGCCTACTTAAAAAGAATAATCAAAGTTGATTATCTTGGTCCAGGAGTAGCTATTGCCTCATGCCTTTCACACTGGTGAGCTTCTGACTACCAGACATCTCTCTTGCCCTTTAGTATGTTGCATTATTTAGGCAGATTTAGAAATAGACTTTGGCATGGTTTGGCTAGGGAGTGCCCAGTATAGGTTGACCTTTAAATGACTTCATTGTTCCATTAGGAAAGACAAAGTGAGAAAAAATATGTAGATTGAATTATTTAGTTGAATTATTGCAAATTTTTTAAAACAGAAAATTGTTTTTCCTTTTCAGCGAAGAATTAACTATGGCAGTAGTGATGATGATGATGATAAATCACATTTACACTTACAAAAGACTTGTCAGCATTTGTTATGTGAAGTTCCAATTGTCAAATATTCCTCCTCAATTCAGTCTTTTATAAAAGATGTTGATCACTGACACTTGTGGAAACTTTAATTCATAAACCTTAGCACAAGTGTTAATCCCTCAGAAATGGTTTCTTTATCACTTACTGACAGGCAGAAACATCTGAGATCATCACATTCCATTTCATACAGCTCATGGTTTTTAGGTCATCATTGTGCACAAATGCATTTAATCTTGTTCAGCAGCACATCCAACTTACTATTCAAAAGCATCAGATATAGGAAAATACCATTTATTTTCTAGACTGTAAAATTACAATGTGAAAAACTGGGCAGAACCTGAAAGACAGTTCCCATTGGCTTTCCTTTTTAAATAACAAGTTTCATTATATTTTCTATACTAGTTCTACTGAAGTAATATAAAATCTCAAAGGCTGTGGCTTTCACATCAAGATATCTGCTGAATTTCCAATCATATCTGTAGGGGGAAATAAAACTAGAAAGAAAACATCCAGAATTAATAGGATAGAATGATTGCTTCAGTTTTGGGGGGGGGGTATTGAATTCCTCTTGTCTGAGGGCAATGTAATGATAAAGGCAGTCACCTCTTAAGTACTGTCCTAATTCTGTTATCTTCTTTAATGCTGTAAGTACTTTTAAAAATCCATAATTCTATCATATGTTAATGGATACTCCTCCCATTGATGCAGACTGAATACCTTTAGCCCTTCAGTACATAGGTGGTTATCATGAGTAGCTGTAGATATGTGTGTGTGTGTGTGTGTGTATTATCACCTGGTGACTAATCTATTGGTAATTAACTGCTCTGAACTTGGGTAAGCTGGTTACATACTTAAACCACACATACATAGTTCATCATTGGCATCAAAGCCTTTCCAACTTGGTAGGACCTGCCCAAGCTTCAATTCCTCTGGCCTAGTCTTTGAGAACTCAGGGTTACCTCTTCATTACGGTTAGCCTGTGGGGGAGGCCTTTCTGTAGTGGAGGACAGATTTCACCCATTAAACTTTAAACATCTTGCTTCAACAGTTACTAATACAGTCTTGAATAATACTTTCTTGGCATTTCTCCCTAAAACAGTAGCTGTAGTTAATTTGATGATGTGGATAATGTGATACTTTTCATTGTACTCATAAATATGTTTATCATCATAAGTACACCATTCCAAAAATACTCTTTACTGTTGCTTATTGGCAGTGCATGAAACCTGGAAGTGAACTCCAGAGGCTTCCATGTAAGCCCATTGACATTACATACAGCTCTCTCTCTCTCTCTCCCTCTCTGTCTCTGTCTCTGTCTCTCTCTTTCTGTCTGTGTGTGTGTGTGTTGAATGCCAGAGCTTATATTCAGACTTTGTCCAAGATCCACCATAAACAAACCAAGAGCTACTGAAAATGAATCTATGAATCTCCAACTTTCAAAATTTTAAATATGGTAATGGGATTCTAAACTTAAAGGTATACTACTACAATCCACCAATAGGTCTACAAGAATATACTACTACAGGTGCAATAGATACAAGGAAAAATGATAATATGCTCCAAACAAAGTAACATTCTTAATATACCAACAAACATGGTAGTTCTTATAAATGACTTGTTCTTCTTGTTTTCTCATAGGCAATCACCTGCATGGCATGCATATTGAAACTCAGATTCAGGAATGAAAATCTGAAACCAAGTTTTTATTTATTCTGGCACTACCCTGCTTAAAATAATCCAAGAATAAAAATGTGAGCTAGGCTGTTTGCTTTTATAAACACTGATCATGTCTACTCTGAAATTCCATTCAATAGGCCTTTTCTCTCCATAAAGCCACAAATAATTTTGACCTTGAATATTCAGATTTTTGATAATTCAGTAACTATGTCTATTACATATTTAATATTTACTATACAAATGAACCAGATTGCCTTAAAAAATGTCTGTCACTATCAAAATTCACATAGAATAAAAGAGAATCTCCAAAAGACAGTTTGTTCAAATCTATTAATATTTGTAGAGGATAATAATATATGAGTTTTATATTACATTAGAGCTGTAGAATAGAGAATGATGGAATTAGAAAACCTTTTAGAGGCCATCTAGTTCAGTATCCTGACTAGTATAGAAATTCCTTCTGTAACATCCCTGGCTGGGGGGTAGCAAGTCTTTGCTTCAACACTTCTAGTGATAGAGAGTTAACTTTGTGGGAGACCATTCCATATTTGAGCAGCTCCAGTTTGGATGTTCATCATTGTTTTTTGTCCTTTTTTTTCAAAGAGGATCACTGCTATCCACATGGCGATGTCTTGACTTCCTCATGAATTGGATTTAAGTGAGGCAAATTTGCACAAAGTCATCAGCCTCACACTCTCTTCCTGAGTCACTGAAATCTAGTGATAGGACAAAAGTCAAGATGACTGGCAATGGCGTGGGATGCCTGCCCAAGCTCTAACTCCTCCACAGGGCCTGCTTCAGCAGCTTTCATGGCCATTGGAACAAATGGCTTTCATCCATATATTCTACTGTACAAGGTCTTCACGTGCTTGGGGTAGACATTCCCCTAACTAACTGAAGGGTTTGAGGACTGTTGGTTATCTTTCAAGATGGTTTACCAGAGTGTGGTTACTGAACATTCTACAGCTTCTTGAGCCACAGGTGAGAGTTGGGTGGACACCAAAGGTGGATGAGCAGCCCTGAAAAGGCCTGAGACAAGACAGCAAGGGATTTAAAAGCTAAAGGATAGAGTAGGGTTGAAATGGTTCACTATTGGGTTGAGATTCAAGAAAAAAAAAGTGTACTCTGGCCATTATTCCTGCTCTGATGAGCTCATTCTGTAGGGTGAATGAGAGACTCTTGGTGAACTAGAACACATGAGATATTGACAAGACAGAGGAAGGCCTATAATGGAAGGCTTCTTTTTGGAGGGTTTACAGAAAGGCATAGAAAAGAACTGCACAAGATAACAACGAGGATGGAAAGACTAAAGCAAACAGAGTTAAGAGAAATCTGAAGCTCGAGATGGGAGAATTAGGAAAGTAGAGCATTGGTGGATAGTGTTGACCATCCTTGTGTGTGACAAAGATATAGATCACAGGCTTTAAGGAGGGTAAGGAATTTGGAGATTAGAGTTGTTCTTAGCAAAGTTATGCCGGCATCCAGTGCTGCTGCTTCTTTGTCTAAGTTCTCACAAACAACCTGTTTAATGCACATTATACAATTTTGCCAGGGTCTACGTCGGGTTCCTTAGTGTGTAATTTTTAGATTGCTTTTGATCTACTTTTTTTCTGCCATTTTGAAAATTGAAATACATGCCCATCTCTAGTCCTCTAACACCATTCTTCTCCATGATTTCTCAAAGACCATCAGCAACGTTTCTATGAGCTTTTAGAATCCTTACTTATAATTCATCGAGTTTGAAGGCTCAAACTCATGGAAAGCATCTAAGTCTTCTTCCAGTAAGGTCTTCTTCTGTCCCAAGTTTCAAATTCCTCTTCACACTGTTTACTTTAGCCTTTCCAATTTAAAAAATCATGACATGATAAATGGGTTGAGAATTTCTGCTTTCTCTGTCATCTCTGCCTATTACACAAATGCCCCAAACCCATGGACTCATCCTTGCCTTATTCTTCTCTCTCTGATCATGTCTGTGAAGCTCTTTTTCTGATCCCGAGAACATTTTTTCAGACATCACAATACCCATCTTTGTCATTCCTTGTCTTACTCAGGGGTGCTTTTTTGTATTACCCTTTGGTTGTGTGCCCCTCCCATACCAAATTAGAGAAAATCCTGATCTAGATACCTGGATGAATCTGTGATCTCACTGCTGTAGCACACTTTTCCAGTACGGATCACCTTTGGCATGGTGGGTAAGAATGTTGGATTCGATGTGATGAAGATCTGAGTTCAAACCCTGCCTCATTACACCTACTAGCCCTGTGTGACTCTGGGCAAGTCATTGTTTGGAATGTTCAGCCATAATTTCCTTACTTGTAAAAGGGAGATAAGAATAGCACCTATTTCCCAAAGTTGTTGGGAGGATCATATGTACATCACTTTGCAAACCTTAAAGCACTATACAAATGCTGGCTAGCTATGATTTCTCATCCCGTATAATTCTTTTCTTTGCTTTTCTGTAAGCTCTCCGAAAAGAAGCCTCCCCTTAGAGGCCTTCCTCTGGCTTATCAATATCTCAAGTTCCAGTTCACCTACAGTCTCTCATTCTCCCTACAGAACAAACTCATCGGACATTGTAGAGTAGCAGAAAGAACATGAGATTTGGGCTTAGAGGACCCTGCATCACATCACATTGACCTCTATGACCTCGAGATGAACATTTCTGGGCCTCAGCCTCTTCACCTGGGCCAGACTAGCTGATCTCCAAATTTCTTCCCAAGTCTAAATTCCAAGATCTTTTTTCAGTTATATATGCCCTGAATTACATCTTTTATACTTTCTGTAAGATTGCTCAATCAATTCTTTTTAATGGTAAAGAAGTGCCTTCTTGCTGAAATTACTTTCCATCTACAATATGTATATACCTATGTATATACATATAATATGTATAATTAATAGTTAACATTTATAAGACACATATTATAAGACACTATATTCTAGGCACCGTGTTAAGCACTTTACAATTATTATTTCTTTTGATTCTCACAACAACCCTGGGAGATAAGTACTATTACTATTCTCATTTTATAGATGAGGAAACTGAGGCAAACAAATGTCAAATGACTTGCTCAGGGTCACACAGCTAATGACTGAAGTCAGATTTGAACTCATATCTGTGTGACTCCAGGCCCAGCACTTTATCTACCATATCACCAACGTACATAGTTGTTTAGATACTGCTGTTGCCATTAGAATGTGAGTTTGAGGGTGAGGACTGTGTATCTATGTATTGGGGATGGGACAGGGGAGGTGTTCATTTTCTTTGTATCCTCAGGCCTTGGTACAGTGCTTGGCACATAGTAAGTGCTTAATAAATGCTAGTTGACTGACTGAATGACTTACCTTTGGTCTACAGTTAGGTAATTTTTCTATTAGTTGATCTTTTGGGAAACCATACTTCTACACCCTTTTTCTGGAGTGTGTGTGTGTGTGTGTGTGTGTGTGTGTGTGTTTGTTTGAAGAGGCAATATGTCATAGTGGAAAAAGTATAAATTGAGAATTCTTGGGTCCTACCAAAGCCCATGCTTTTCTTTCTAAATTTTGCTGATTCCTAGGGCCATTTGCATTGACAGCCTTTCCCTGTTCCCATTTGTACCTCTGCCCTTTCTATTTCTTTCTTTGACAGCCAGCACCTGTCTCCATGCACTATATAAAACATTCCTGTTTCTCTTGTCTGCTATTCTTCCACATCAAACACCTCTATGCATACTTGTCTTATTTCCAGGCTGCATCAAATATCTTTCCACTGTGTTTATTATGGAATATGTGTTCTACCAACATGAAAGACATTTACTATTCCAAGTGACCTTTACCTCTCAAAGGTATTGACTTATATCATGAGTACCTTCTAATAGAAACCTGTCCTTTCAAGAATTTCCCCTATTTGAGGTACTTGGACCTCTCCTGAATCACTTGTCTTCTTCACATGCTTAACTATATTACTTACTGAGAGAAAATACTTCTCAATTTCTGTCATTGTTGGCTAGACCAGGATTCTTCACTACCCTTATTTTAAACATGATTTAGACATTAATTTCAATTGATATTATAAAACTTACATTTAGCAAAATTGATAAAAATCCAAATTCTACCATTTTTGTTGAAATGAGTTTACAGCAAGCTACCAATGGTTTGTTCCTATTTTGTAAAAACAGACATCTTCATATGTCTTGTTAAATGAGCTTTAGGGATCTGAAGAAAGGAATAGAACCAGGATATCCCAGATTTACAGAGTATCCCTTCCTCTAAGAAGCTGGAAGTAATTCTATTTTCCTTTGTGTGAATGTGTGGAAATGTTTTGTTAGGGTAGCACCCCTAAAGGTAAAAATAGTCCTAAAATTATATTTGAAATGTTGATGAATATGGAATGATCATAGTCCACTACTTCTTCCTCCTTGGAACTGTCTTCCCTTGACTTCTTTACTGGTGACTCCAGACAACATTCTCTCCCATTCTCCTTTCTTGGTTCTTCTTCTTCCTTCCCCCAAATATAGACTTTCCCCTTGTTTCTGTGTTCATCTCTCTTCTCTCTGCCCCTGGGTAAAGTGATCCATTTTTGCAGCTTCAGTTATTATCAATGCAAATGTCTCTGAAACCTGTATTTCCAGACATGATTTCTTTTTGCACGTACTCTTAAAACTGTCAAATGGACCCTCCATATAGGTGGCCCACTCCTGCCTCAAATCTGATGTGTCCAAAGTTGAACTCTTCCTCTTTCTCTCAAACTTGCCCTTCCTCTGAATTTCCCTTTCCTTGTTGATAGCCCCACACTGTTCTCCCTCATCCATGCTAAAAACATTTGACTCCTCCTCCCATCTTGCCCCTAACAGCCAATTATATTATATTGATTAAAAAAAATCCAAAACTCTCATGCATCTTCTCCTTTACTTTCTCCCTTATATAGCACAAGTTCAAGCCCTCATTAACCTCTCATTTGTGCTATTTCATTATTTTCTAACTGGTTGTCAATGAATTGTATACACCATTATTAGAATAGTCTTCTGAATACACACAAGTAAACCTGCAATGGTTTCCCATCATCCACTAAATGAGGTCCAACTGCTTATCTTATCATTCAAGGCCCTCTTCTGTCTGGCTCCAAATTGCCTTTCCAGGCTTATCTCACATTATTTTCCTTTACCACTCAAAGTTCCAACCAAACTACACTATTTCCAATTTCATTTTCCCCCCCATCTCTGTGCCTTAAGTCACACTGACTTTCATGCTTGAAACAGACTATCTCCCATCTCTGACTGTGGAAATTCTTCCCATTCTATTAAACCTAGGTTGGGTGCTACTCCTTCCATGAAGCCTTACCTGGTTCCCCAGCCAGAACGAACCTCTCCTTCCTCCAATCTCTTATATTACTTGGTTTGTTCTTCTCTACATATCACATTTGATTTTATTATAGCTTAGTCCCTCACTTAACAATTCTATTAGAGTGTAAGCAAGCTCCTTGAGATCAAAGACTATGTATACTTTAAAAAACTCAGAACCCAACACAAGTAGATATGTACTTAATGTATGTTTTGTTGGACAGTTTCTGGGGTCACATTTAGGAAGGATATTGATAAAGAAGTAAATGTCAAGGAAAGAACAATCATGTGGTTCAGAGCCTAAAGAATATGATATCTGAAGATTTGTTAAAGTAACTGGGGACTTTTATCCTGGAAAAGAGAAGATTTAGGGGAGACAGAATGGCAGTGTTCAAGTTTTGAAAGGCTGTTACGTGGAAGAATTATAAGAGTTGTTTTATTTGCCCCCAGAAGGTAGAACTAAGGGCAAGTGTGGAAGTGTTTTTGTTGTTGTTTTTGTTTGTTTGTTTGTTTGTTTGTTTGTTGTTAAAAGCACATTTAGGCTTGATATAATCCAAATAGAGATTTTCAAAAAGTAGAAAGGAGTTCAGGACGTAGTGGGCTCTACTTCACTAAAGATCTTCAAAGGCCAAAGGAGATTCTTTTGAAATCTGGTTGGTCCATTCAACAACTGAAATTCTGTTATACTGTGAATAATTAAATGAATAGTACATTAGCTAAATTGGACTGATTGTCCAAAAATAGTCATTTCAAGGTAAATTTAGATGGAACTTAATGAGAAGAGAAAGAATAAGAATAAGAAATCTCCCCCCAAAAATGTAGAATCAATTTTGTACATGAACCTCATTTAAAAAAAAATCTCTCCTTCACACTTTTATTACAGTATCACTAAAATCTTTTTGGAAACTAAGACAGAAAAATGTAGCAAATTAGCAAGTAGGCAGATAACATCCTGGTGACAATGCAAGATAGGCGTGTACTATTTCATCAACAATTTAGTGTGGTGTGTCCTGATGGAGGGTGACTCCCTAACCCTGAGGTGACAATATGTAGTTATTCAACTGTTGTTTAGGCTGATTACCTCAGTTGGTTGGAGGTAGAGAAAACAGTTAGCTTTATATTTAATAGCCACAAACAATATATTTTAGCCCCTAACAGGGAGGTATAGAGCCCTGGATTAGGAGAACAACAGCTGCCCTGTCAACTGCCTTGGTCAGAACATACGCAGACTATTGTGGTCATTTTGGGACATTAAGTTTTAAGGAGGACATTGATGAGCTGAAAGGCATTAAGCAGGTGCTCAGACATGGAGACCATGAACTTGTTTGTTTGTTTCTAATACACATTTTGAAAAGTATATTGTAATATAATTGGTCTACTTCGTAATGCAATGTATTTCACTTTATGCATTTAAAAACATTCTTCTGAGAAGAGGTCCATGGGTGTCATCACACTTCCAAAGGTGACCATTTGCCATTTCTCTCTCTCTGTCTCTCTCTCTGTCTCTCTCTCTCTCTCTCTCTCACACACACACACACACACACACACACGCCTAATGAATATGCTTGGAGTCAGTGCCATATGTGGCTCATTTGAAGAATCAGTGGATATTTAGCCTGGAGAAGATAAGACAGAGGGGGTATGATATTGTGTCTTCAGAGATTTAAGAGCTGCTTTGTGGAAGAGGGATTGGATTCGTTCTGCTTAGTCCTAGAAGGCAAAACCAGGAGTAATCAGTAAAAATTATAAGGTGGCAAATTTAGATGATATAGAGAAAAATTTCATAATAGTCAGAAATATCCCAAAGTGGCATTAGTTGCTTCAAGAGATATGAGATTCCCCCTCATTAGATGTCTTGGGATAAAAATCATGTGACTATTTGGGGGGAGTATTACAGATGAGATTCTTGTATAGGCACAAATTGTTCTGTTCGTGAGAAATGGGGACCTCTCAGATCTTTTGTAATTCTGGTATGATTCTTGGATCTTACAAATCTATGCCACTGGACAGAAAGAGAATTAGGCAAAACAGGCTGTGTGGTTTAATACAACAAATAATCACACCTGGAAAAACAGCTGTAAATTCCTGTTCTACTAATCATAGTGGTATTATCTATGTAGGAATAGTTGGCATTTAAATAACAAGGTTTGTGAAACTCAATATCTATGCCATCTCATTTCATCCTCTCAATAACCCTGGGAACCACATGCTCATATTATCATCATTTTGCAGAAGAGGAAAGTGAGGCTGAAGGAGTTTAAATAATTGTCCAGGGTTGCACAGATAGTCAATATCTGAGGAGGGTTTTGAACTCAGGTCTCTCTGACTCCCAAGTTCAGTCCATTTACATACTGTACCACCTAGCTGCCTCTGTCTCAATATGTGAAGGATTCCCTTACCTTCCCTTATCATGGTTCCTACCAGATAATAGAGATAATATACTGTATATACACTGCACATAAAACCAAAACTAAAAGAAAATTGTGTAAATATTTGGAATTAAATAGCTCTTTAAATTTGCAAGTATTATGCATGTTCCTTGAGATTAGAGTCAGTGTGATATTTTTATCTCCATACCCTCAACATTTGTGAAATCTGCATAGTGGGAGCTTAAAAATGTTAGATGTAAAAGATGTTCATTGATTTAGGGGAAGTACTAAGAGGATCACATGCTCACTCAGAGGCTTGGAAGTAATCGCAGTGTCACATATAACAAGAGCTGTGTTTCTAGTGAAGTACCCACTTTGGCAATATTAGTAGTAGCCAAAAGTGGGTCACCGCTAGCAGTAGGGTAAGGTAGGTCACTGATTTGGAGGACGTGTAGGATATTGGCTCAAGCATCTGAAGTCAGAAGCATAGAAGAATGCAAGGCTTTTTCTGTTACCTCAGCTCAGTTCTATAGGTCTCATGGCCACTCAGATGAAATTATAGAGGTGTATCCTGAGACAAGAGGAATGGTCAGTATTCTTTTGAAACTCAGCTCCCTGCCACACCTCTCTTTCCAGCTGCCATGAAATCAGAGTTTCAATTATAGACCTTACGCATAGTTTAAATCAGCCAGGCTTACCATTCTTTGTTTTACTCCCAGGAACATTCACTTAGCTGGAAATTCAGATATACTCCATTTCCCGATTGCTTTTTTAAGATGGAAAAATTCCATCCTGCTTCCAGGATTCCTTTTGTCTGGCTTGTGTTTAACTAGAGAGAGCTTAGACTCGGGTTGATTTACAAGAGAAAAAAAAAAGCATCTGTCTTTCTATCCTGCTAACTGAAGATTTATTTCCCAGCAACTTCTCTCCAAACCTAGAAAGGACAAGAAAAGATATTTGATTTGAAATCCTATGAAATTCTCTACAATTCAAGTTCTGAGAAGAGCTTCTAGGCCTTCAGTTTTGTAAGCCAGAATAAGACCCTTTGTAAAAATAATAGTTTAAGGACATAAGGAGGTATATGCATTAAGTATCCCAGAAAGTCATTAACTTATATTTGGTCCATCCTGATTTTTAAATAGTTTGTTTCTTGGCTAAAGTTTGGTACTAAGCTGCAAATTCCCTTTTGAATTCTTTCTTCCACAGCTCTCATTTCCACTTTTTTCCCTCTAGGACTCTCATTTCACTTATAAAAACATCTTAACTCTTAAGAAAATAAAATTCTTGCTTCTAGTTGAGCTTCTGCCCAAGCTGTGTTTTTCTTTGAGTGTTTTCTTGTTTTTGGAGTAATTTTCTTTTTTTTGGATGTGTGTCTTAAATATCTTGAACATCATCAAATATCTTTTTATGACAGGATTCTTTTTAGTTGTTGTTTGCTCATTCTTTACGCTACATCTGGATTTTGGACTTGATGTTTGGGCCAGGCTCAGTTCGCCTCTGCAGGGAATGTCTAAGCTAATCTCATTACTGCTTTTATAGGGGTATTGAGTATTGATTATTTCCAGGAACTTCCGGATATCTCAGGTTGGAGACCTGCAAGCTTTTAATGCTCCCAAAGTGGTATGATCCAAAGCAAAATCTAATTTCTTTCTTCCTGGTGTGAGATCTTCAAGTTCCTGACCTGGGCTTGGGTCTGAGCAATTGAACTATGGGCTTCTCCCTAGTTGGAGTTCCTGTAGACTACTCCTGGACTCAGTCACTGTCAGCCAACTGTAAACCTCTTCTGGTTGAGAGAGATGGAGCTACAGACTCCCTTTTGATCTGAGATTTCTACCCTGGTTATTCCACTACAGGTTTCAGATTGGACTGGGGGCTAAAACTGAAACTCTGCTGGGGTCTTAGCCACACAGCTGCTATTTCTGAATTTGCTTCTTGCTCTGTACATAGCCTTGGGTTTGTGACTCCTCCTAGCCCTGGAATGCCACCCCTAGAAGCAGGTCTCCTCCTCACTACTCTCTAGATCTTTGACCTAGAACTGGGTAGCAAGAAATTGCTACCACCTGGCACCTGTTCCTGTACCATGCACAACATCAAGTCCCTCTATGCTGAATCTAGGACCACTTCTTGCCTTGGTACCAAACCTCTTTCTGCATCAGAATACTCTGCACAAAAAGTCCCAGCTAGACCCTGTTCCCAGTGCTGGCAGGCCTCTCTAACTATCTTCCTATGCCAATATGTGCTGGAAAAATGGCTCACTCTGATTTTTTTTCTTGAATTTCCTAGTTGGGACCTATCTGACACATTTTCTAGATGTGTGTGGAAGAGTTCTAGGGTAGAGCTCAGCTCTATTTCTTCCTGCTGCTGCCCAGACATTAGCTCAGAAGTCACATCTTCCTATTCTTTCATTACCTAGGGATGTATGACTAGTGACATAAACTCATCAAAGGCATCTGTTTCCTTGCCATTCAGATTATCTCTGTGATTACCTTCAGTTTCAACTCTTGACTAACGATTTTTGTTCTGTCCTTTATAGTTCAAAGATCATTCTCAAGATGTTCTGAGAAGAAGCAAGCATCAAACTAAATATTGATCCAGAAATCCAGAGACAAATTACAGTAACTTCTTCTTCACCAGAACTACACAGAAAGTCAGTCAGTAGCCCACCAGCAATAGGAAAGAAGACCACCAGAAAAATCAATGCCAGTGCAGGCAAACATTCAAATAATCTCCCAGGGACCAGAGAAGGGACAGAAACACATGTAACTTGCATGGCTCTCTTTCTGGAGTCAGCAAAATACAGGATTCCTTAGAGAAAGCCACAAGATGCTTACAAACTCAAGGTGGTGCTGCTGGGCAGCAGCAGTGACCCAAGGTGGTGCCGCTAGGGAGCAGCAGTGACAAGTACAGCATGGTAAGACTCAAACAGCAATAGCCCAGCCATTTAGGGGCTCCAAGACTTCTTATGTTCTATCCTGAGACGTCATAGAGGGTCCTAAAGATCCAGTGTTCTGAACCTCAAACAACCAAAGAGGGACTAACCTATGTAAAAATTCAAATCTGACTGTCACCTCTGAAGGTAGGGCTCAGCACAAAAATACAGAATTTCCAAGGTGAGACCAAGAAGGGCAGACCACACCACCCAAGAGTGAAGCAAGGAGTTGAGCCTGGCCCTGGCACAATGCCCCAATTCAGGAAATAAGGCTGCATAGATGAGTAAATCAAAGAAATCACTGACCAGCATCAAAAATTATTGCAAATATAGAGATTCCTTCAAAAGAAAGAGAAAGTAGCTCCATAACAACTGCAAAGACTCAAAAGATAAAATTGATTTTCCAAAGGACTACATAGTTACCCAGAAAAAATGAAGCAAAAAAAACTTAAAAATAATTAAAAACTCTTGAGGAAAGACCTGGAAGAAAAATAAATACCTTAGAAGAGAAAATGGTAAGCCTTACTCAAGTAATGAAATCTCTGAAAATTCTAATAGACCAAATAGAAACCAATGACTTATGAGACAGTTAAAAAAATTAGAACAAATGAAAAAACTAAAAAAAAACTAAAAAAAAAAAATCAAAGAATGTGAGATATCTGATGTCAGAAACAACTGACCTAGAAATTGAGTGAGGAAGAAATAATTGGAATCCCTAGCTTTATTCAATACTCAGTCAAATGGCACCTCTTTCAAGAAGCCTTTCTTAATTCCCCAAAGCCTCAGGGGTGAGGAACCTGTGGCCTTCTAAGTCCTCAAGCCCTCTTTGACTGAATCCAAACTTCACAGAAAAAAATCCCCTTCATAAAAGGATCCTGTGTTATTAATTACGATAATAAATGAAAATGTTTGGATACAATTTTATAATTAATATATCTTTTACAACATGTTTCATTCTATAAAACTGTGAAAAAGACTTGCAAGAACATATCTCAGAAATCCCCTATTATTTCTTTTTTGAAATAATATTTTTTCCAATTGCAAATGAAATCAATGTTAACATTTTTTTAAGTTTTGAGTTCTAAACTCTTTCCTATCTTCCATGCCCTCGCTGCTCCCCAAGATGGCAAGTAATTTGATATAGATTATGCATGTGCAATCATGCAAAATATTTCCATATTAATCATGTTGTGAAAGAAAACACAGACCAAAAAAATGAAAAAAAATGAAGAAAGTAACAAATATTATGTGCTTTGATCTGCATTCAGACTCAGTTATTTCTCTGGAGGTGGAGAGTATTTTTCATTATGAGTTTGTCGGAATTGTCTAGGATCATTGTATTGCTGAGAATAGCTAAGTCATTTACAATTGATCATCATACAATATTGTTCTTACAGTGTACAAGGTTCTCCTGATTCTGCTCACTTCATTTTGCATCAATTCATGTAAATATTTCCAGGTTTTTCTGAAATCATCCTGCTTGTCATTTCATATAACTTAATAGTATCCCATTATGATCCTGTGCCACAATTTGTTTAACCATTCCCCAATTGATGGACATCCCCCCAATTTCCAATTCTTTACCACCACAAAAAGAACTGCCATAAATATTTTTGTATATGCAGGTTCTTTTCCCTTTTTAAAAAATCTTTTTGGGATACAGACCTAGTAGTGGTATTTCTAGATCAAAGTGTATGCACAGTTTGATTACCCTTTGGTCATAGTTCCTAATCGCTCTCCAGAATGTTTGGATCCATTTACAACTCCACTCCACCAGTGCCATCAATGTCCCAATTTTCCCACATTTCCTGCAACTTTTAATCACTTCCTTTTTCTATTATATATGCCATCAGATTAACTATCAGATTGACAGTTGTGAAGTGATACCTCAGAATTTGTTTTAATTTGCGTTTCTCTAATTAGTAATGGCTTAGGGCATTTTTTCATATGACCATAGATAACTTTGATTTCTTCACCTGAAAATCGGCTGTTCATATCCTTTGACCATTTATAAATTGGGAAATGACTTGTATTCTTATAAATTTGACTCAGTTGTCTATGTATTTGAGAAGTGAGGCCTTTATCAGAGACATTTGGTTTTTTTTTTAAATTTCCCCCAGATTTCTGCTTTCCTTCAAGTCTTAGACTCCTTGTTTTTGTTTATGCAAAAACTTTTTAATTCAATATTATAAAAAATATCCATTTTACATCTTGTCATGTTCCTCTTGTTTGGTCATAAATTCTTCCTTTCTCCATTGATCTGACATATAAACTATTCCATGTTATTCTAATTTGCTTATAGCATCATCCTTTAGGTCTAAATCATGTACTCATTTTGACCTTATCTTAGTAGAGAGTGTAAGATGTTGGTCTATATTAGTCCCAAAAACTAGAATCTTTGGATTTATCAAACATGATATTAGTATGGTCATTTGCTACGTGTCTTATGTACCTGTGCTATTCCACTGATCCACCACTCAGTTTTTTAGCCAGTACCAGATTGTTTTGATGATTACCATGTTATAATGTAGTTTGAGAGCTAGTATGTCTAGGCCATCTTCCTTCACATTTTTTTTCATTAATTCCCTTAGTATTCTTGACCTTTTGGTCTTCCAGATGAATTTTGTTATCATTTTTTCTGCCTCAATAAAATAATTTTGGTAGTTTGATTGGTGTGACACGAA
This sequence comes from Vombatus ursinus, assembly GCF_900497805.2. Classification (NCBI taxonomy): domain Eukaryota; kingdom Metazoa; phylum Chordata; class Mammalia; order Diprotodontia; family Vombatidae; genus Vombatus; species Vombatus ursinus. The sequence continues at coordinate 34,718,128 of NW_020954590.1, read as the reverse complement.
ATAAGTAAATCAATTTAAGTGGAATTGTCATTTTTATTATATTAACTCAGTCAAACCATGAGCAACTGATATTTTTCCAGTTGTTTAGATCTGACTTATTTGTGTGAAAGGTGTTTTTTAATTGTGTTCATATGGTTCCTGGGTTTGTTTTTAGCAGGTAATCTCCCAAGTACTTTATATTGACTACAGTTATTTTACTTTCATTTAAGTTAAGATAGATTTCTATACTCAACTGAGTGTGTATGTTATTCCCTCTCTAAGCCAGTTCCAATGAGACTAAGGTTTAAGCATTGTCCACCCCCCGTCTTCCTTTCCACTGCAATGGGCCTTTCATGCCTCTTTATATAAGACAATTTACCCCATTCTACCTCTCCCTTCCCCCTTCTCCCAATGCATACTTCTTTCTCACCCCTTAATTTTGTTATTTTGGATACCATCCCATAAAAGCCTACTTGCACCTATACCCCCTATGTATACTCCTAACTGCCCTAATAGTAATGAAGTTTTTAAGAGTTACAAGTAGCATCTTCCCAGGTGGAAATGTAAATAGTTTAATCTTACTGAATCACTTGTGTTTTCTCTTTCCTGTTTACCTTTTTATACTTCTTTTGAGTCTTGGATTTAAAAATCAAGCTTTCTGTTCAACTCTGGTCTTTTCATCAGAAATGCTTGAAAGTCCTCTATTTCATTAAATATCCTTATTTTTTCCTCTGAAGGATCATACTCAGTTTCTGTGGGTAGATGATTTTTAGTTGTAATCCTAGCTCCTTTGTCTTACAGAATATCATATTATTAGCCCTCTGATCCTTTAATGTAGAAGCTGATAAACACTGTGTAATCCTGACTGTGGATCTACATTATTTGAATTGTTTCTTTTTGGCAGTTTGCAGTATTTTATCCTTGACCTGGGAGTTCTTTAATTTGACTATAATATTCCTTGGAATTTTCATTTTGGAATATCAGGAGGTGATCAGTAGATTCTTTCCATTTCTATTTTACCTTCTGGTTCTAGGATATCAGCGCAGTTTTCCTCAATAATTTCTTCAAATATAATTTCTAGGCTATTATTTTGATCATGTCTTTTAAGTAGTTCAATAATTCTTAAATTATCTCTTCTTGATCTATTTTCTAGGTAAGTTATTTTTTCAATGAGTTATTTCATAGTATTTTTTTTCATTCTTTTGATTTTGTTTTGTTATTTCTTGTTGTCTCATGGAGTCAGTTTCCATTTGCCCAATTCTACTTTTTAAGGCATTGTTTTCTTCAGTGAATTTTTGTATATCTTTTTTTTTTCCATTTTGGGGGGCTTCCTTTACCATACTATTGACTCATTTTTCATCATTCTCCTGTATCATTCTCATTTCTTTCCCTAATTTTTCTTCTATCTCTCTTATTTGATTTTTAAAATACTTTCTCAGCTCTTCCAAGAATTCTTTTTGGGCCTGACATCAATTCACATTTTTCTTTGAAGCTTTACATGTAAGCATTTTGACATTGTTGTCATCTTATGAGTTTGTGTTTTGTTCTTCTCTGTCACCATAGTAACTTTTATAGTCAGGTTCTGTTTTTGTTTTTGTTTTTATTTTGCTAAATTTCCCAGCCTATTTTTTTTTTTTTACTTTTAACTTTATGTTAAAGTTGGGTTCTGCTCCTGGGGTAAGGGGGTACTAGCCCAAGCTTCAGGATTTTCATGCTGCTATTTTTGGAGCTAATTCTGGGGACCTGTAAGTTTTTAGTTCTTTCAAGGTTGTCACTGCTTACTTGACTTGTACTCTGTTCTGTGAGCAACCGCAAGCACTCTTTTCTGTCCTGAATCTATGACCAGGGTCCCTGTTTCCCTACAGTCACATTCTCTAGTGTGCTAGTGCTCCTCCTCACCCTGGGACTGTGGTCCATGTCTGTGCCTTTGATCCCTGTTTGGGCAATGCAACAGAATCCTGCAAAGTATCCCTTGGAATCTCCTTCTATTCAGTTGTCTGACCCCCTTATCATCTATGGGCTAAGAGCCTCAGAAGTCACAACTGCTGATTTAGTTACCCCCCAAGGCCTATACTGGTTTGCTGAGGCGGGGCCTGCTGTTGGCTCAAACTGGGCCACAGGGCCTTGATGCTGGCTCATGGGGGGAGTGGAGGTAGGGTCTCACTGATAGCATGTGGAAGGGTGAGGATATAGGGCCTCATTGCTGGCTTTAGCCAAGGCACAGAACCTCACTGCTGCCTTGCTGGGACATGGTCTGCTGCTGGCTTGCCCAGGCCATCTGTGCTGAACTGCCTTCCACTCTCACCTTAGTGAGACAGACCTTTACTATTGATCTTCTAAATTGTGTTGTGCTGAAAATTTTTCACCCTATCCTTTTGTTGGTTCTGCTATTCCAAAATTCATTTTGAGGCATTATTTTAAGTTGTTTGGAGGATAATTTGGGAGAACTTAAGCAAGTTTCTGCCTTACTCCACCATCTTTTCTTATTATTTCTAAGGTGTGTTTTTTGTTGTTTTTCTCCCTCATAAGTTCAATTCAATGGTTCCTAAGCTCATTTCTAGTTATAAGTCTATGATTATATGATCCTGTGATCTATTGAGTACCTACAGTAAGACTGGTATAATGCTGGGGACTAGGAATGTAAAGATAAAAATGAAACATTCTCTGTTTGCAAGAAGTTTATATGCTTTGATTTCACGTATATAATTGATGTATTGCTTGCCTTCTCAAGGAGGGGTGAAGAGTGGGAGGGAAAGAGAGAATTTGGAATAATTTTTTTAAATGAATGTTAAAAAATTTTTACATGTGATTTGGAAATATTTAATGAAATAAAAAATTAAAGAAGCTTTTATGCTACTAGAGGAAAATTAACATATTCAGAAATAAGTACAAAATATATACAAAAGAAATATAAAGCCATCTTGGGGAGAGGGGAGGGCAAGGAGGGAGAGAAAATTTAAAATTCAAAATCTTATAAAAGTGAATGTTGAAAACTAAAAATAAATAAATTAATGTTTTTAAAAAATAAAGCACTTTACAAACCCTAAATAAAAATACAAAGAAATACAAAGTCATTTTAGGGGGCAGAAAATTGGCAACTGAAAGAATCTAGGACATTGGGGTTTTTGTTCTTATTAATCAATTAGCATCTATTATTAAGATCTTTCTGCACGTCAGACATTGTGCTAAGCACTGGAGACACAAAGATGAAAATCAAGGTAGATTTTAATAATATCATTACACACTTCAAAATACGACTGAATGCAGTGACCAACCAATTTCTTACTATTATAGTCCTACTGAAGAAAGGAAATGTACATTTATTAACATCATCCTTCTACAAGATGCAGTCAGCCTTAGAATTCACACATTGTCACTACCCTTTGCTCCTCTGATTAAAGGATGGAGCCATGAACTCCAAAATCTCCATTTAAGGAGGGGGTTCAGAACAGAGATCTCATTTCCCACCTGACTACACTACATTGAGACTTCTTCCTACACCCCTAAGTTGCGTACCTTCTTCCCCTTTTTAGCTTCCTTTTGTGCGTTATCTTCCCCCATTAGATTGCAAGCTCCCTGAGGTCAAGAGCTGTCTTTCTTTTTTATATTGGTATCCCTAGCACTTAGTAGTACCTAGTATATAGTAGGTGCTTAGTAAATGTTTATTGACTCTTATCTGTCATATCTTTTTCATTATCCTTCTTGCATTCAAAATACTTTCAACCCAAGTGGTCCTGAAGAACCATTCAGTGGGAAATATATTTTTTCAGATCAACTCATTTTTGCCTCACATTTTCCAACTAAGTTAGAAACTACACTGAGAATAAGTTATCTCTCAGGTCTCCTTCAGATTTGGGGCTCTGGAGAAAAAAATAATTTAAGATTCTGACATAAGGTAGAAATATGAAAAAGGACCAATACAGACTAGAAGAGCGATCCCATAATACAATTGAAACTAAATTGTACCATAAGGAGATTAAGTATCAGATAATTGTCTCCAGACCACAGATGAAGGAATACTCACCTCCAAATATCCAAAGCAAGACTTTTAAATTTTATATGGCTTTAAGCAGAGCCCCTTTCTATGTTCTTCTTTTTCTATAAAAATAGAAATGGTAATAGTTTGAAAATGTTGATGCTCTAGTTGGCCAAAAATATAAATAAAGTGATAAAGTCTCACAAATAGAGTTGGATGTAAATTTAGAATTAATCTCATCCAACCCACTTATTGGAAGGATAAGAAAATTAGTAGGTGTGATGTGATCTGCCTCAGATCACACAAGTAGCAAATGGAGGAGCTGGGATTCAAATTCAAGTCTTTTTTTCTTTGAAAGGCGGTACTCTAGCTGGTTCTGTTTCACTTCAGACCATAGAAATAGATTTGGAGCTGGAAGGGCCCTTAGAGACCATCTCGTCCAACCCCTCTCATTATAAAAATGAGGAAATTTAGGCACAGAGAGATTGTGACTTTTCCACCACACCACTTATTTGGTTTGGTCCCAGAGGGCAGCAGTCTCTGGGGGACCCAACCTGCCAATTTGAACAGAAGTTGGAAAAATGCCACCATTTCTTCTTCTTCTTCTTCTTCTTCTTCTTCTTCCTCTTCTTTTTCTTCTTCTTCTCCTTCTTCTTCTTCTTCTTCTTCTTCTTCCTCTTCTTTTTCTTCTTCTTCTTCTCCTTCTTCTTCTTCTTCTTCTTCTTCTTCTTCTTCTTTTTCTTCTTCTTCTTCTTCTCCTCCTTCTCCTTCTCCTTCTCCTCCTTCTTCTCCTCCTCCTTCTTCTTCTTCTTCTTTGTCTTCCTCTTCATCTTCTTCTTCGTCTTCCTCTTCATCTTCTTCTTCTTCTTCTTCTCCTCCTTCTTCTTCTTTTTCCTCCTCCTCTTCCTTCTCTTTCTCCTCTGCCTCTTCCTCCTCCTTCTTTTTCAAAAAGCTGGGACAATTTGCTTTTGTCCTACACAGTTTTAATTTTTGATTTCTTGAAATATAACTCTGAAAAAATAGTTTTTAAAAGTTTTTAAAAGAGCCCCATTGTGTTTTAAATGGAACTACTTGACTATGCGTTTAAACCCAAATCATTCTGGCATTTATTGAATGGCCAATAATAGGCCCAGCCCAAGCTTCTGTGGCTCATCATTTAGGTTTTGATGGCTTAGAATGAGTGTAAATAGCAATTGTTTTCTCTTCTGGCCAGAAATTCTGAGGATCTTCCCCTCACAGATTGATATCTTTGGAATTATAAATTAAGTCATCTTTTATCTTGATTCTTACCTAGCCCTTAGTCATTGAATGGGTATGGCCTTAAACAAACTGAGACCTGGGAAAGACCTTAATTTAGAAGGACCAAGGTCACCCACTGTGTCAGGGCCATCACCAATCATCTTAACCTTTGTCTTGTCACTGGATTCTGATGACTCCGGAGGAGAGAGTGAGGCTGATGACTTCACACAGCTCTACCTCACTCAAATCCAATTCATGTGCAAGTTAAGACATCACCCTCACGATGTCATTGGTTCTTTTCAAGAACAAAGGATCAACAACAACAACTATGACAGAGGACAGAATTAGGGAAGAGTAGAAACTGCAAAGAATGCCATTGAGGCTTAGTGTCAGGAAACATTTTCTGACAATTAGAGCTTTCCAAAAGTGGAATGGGCTGCGTTGAGAGGCAGTAGGTTTCCTATCACCGGAAGTCTTCAAGCAAAGCCTGGAGTATGTTATAAGGGGGTTTCCTTTTGGGTAAACTGCAGAGGTCCCTTCCCACTCAAATTCTCTGATTCTATAATTCTATCCACTGTACCAAACTTATTCTTATGATAATATGGATTGATGAAACAATAGAGGTCTCTGTTGTTTTTTTTTTTCACCACAATCACTTGGATCATTGTGATTTTATAAACCTGACCTACTTTTCACTGTCATGTTAGTAAAAAGAGAACTGATTCAAATTTTATGAAGTCATCCTCATTTGCCGGGAGCCCTTCTGCTCAGCATGATGTCTCTCAGGGAAGGACAGTGTCCTCAATTCACAGGATCTCTTGTGGCCAGGCATTAGTGCAGTTGGATGATTCTCTCTGCTACTTTTTTCTCCAGCAGCGCTATTGTTGAAAATCCTGCTCAGGCTTTGGCAGCCTGCTGTGATTCATTCTGAATACCCTCCAGCACTGGCAGCTTCTGTCCTTTTCCAAGGCATTGTTCTTGAAGCCTCTTGGATGCACTGTGCAGGGATGCTTCCTAGAGTACATGCCTGTTTCTTGTGCCCAGGACATGCTTTGCAAACTACTTTAGAAGAAAACTTAAAACTTTGAAACCTAACATTTTTACTCCAGAAAGGCAGCGAATTACAGAAGTTACAAGTTGGAAGTGATCTCAGTATTCCTCTCCTCCAATTCATTCACAAAAGGAATTCCCACTATAATGTACCTATTAAGTGGTCATCCAGTATCTGATTTAATACCTCCAATCAGAAGGAACTCCTTACTGGTTCTTCTTGTTTGTTAACTAAAACATTTTATTTATGTATGGATATTTGTGTATAGAGATTATGCGTAGGCAATTATGTATAGACACTTGAGGCCTAGTGTTTTACTACTGACTTCTTTTTTAAATTTTTGTCTCCAGTGAGTTTGTGGGTGTCCTAGCAACTATTCTTCTTTATTCTTTGTGGCTCCTCTTCAAAATACCTAATCTGGGGAGATTGTTTATATATATATATATATATATATATATATATATATATAAAATATATGTATGTGTGTATATATGAATGTATATGTGTGTGTGTGCGTGTGTATATACATATATATGTGCATATATGTATGTGTATATGTGTGTGTGTATATATATACATATATATTTACAGCCTTTTCCTTCCCCTATTCTTTCTTTAATTTAATGATCCCTTGATTAGATTTTTAAGGCACCTAGCAAATACATTCGTACCACTATTTTTCTGGGTAGTAAATCTTTGGCCAGGAATCTGCCAACCCCATATTATAAGCTATATTCTAGAAATCCAAGTCCTGTTCTCAGATGCCACATCCTTAGCTGACTGTTCACCTCTCAAATTATTTTTTTCTCTTCTTTATCCTGTCTTCAATGGACAAAAGTGAGGAAAACACAACCTGTTCCTTCATGATCATCAGTTTCTTGCCCAAGCCATAGTGATCACATCCAAAACTGTCATTACTGTGTCACCAACAAATCACAACTGAGAGTTCTAAGATACAATATAGCTCAAGGACATTCCTTCAACAAACATTTATTCAATATCTATTCTGTGTCCAGAGTAATTTAAGACTTTCCCCCCTATAATGTGCCCCAGTGAGAAGATTTCTGTTTCTTGTTTCTCAGAGAAAGGAGATGCACTTCCACGTTGCCTTGACCATATTAGGTATAAGTTTAAGCTTCTGAGGTGATTCTACTCTCTACCACCCTCTCAAACTATCATCCTTTTTATCTCTTTTCCTTTCAAAGCCAGACTCCTTGAAAAAGCTAACTAGTCTCCTTGTATCTTACTTTATTCTCATTTTTCCTCAACTTTGAAACTGGTTTCTTTAGAGTGCCCAATGATCTCTTAATTTCTAAATTTGATGGCCTTTTCTCAATTTTTATTTTTCTTGACCTTTTCTATACTTGAAACTATTGACTACCAACTTCCCTTGGATGCTCTCTCCTCTCTGGGTTTTTGTGACACTCCTTTCTCCTGGTTCTCCTACTACTTATCTAACCACTCCTTTTCTGTCTCCTTTGCTGGATCATCATTCATTTTTGCCCTTGAAATTCCAGGTGTAGTAAAGACTCTGTCTTGGGTCCTCTTTTTTGTCTCTATTTCTGTCTTTATCCTCCCTCTCTCTCCCTCTCTCTCTCTTTCTCTCTCTCTTTCCCCCATATGTATGTACATACATATGTGTGTATACACATATATGCATACACACAAATATGTATATGTTATATACACAAGTGTATACATGTATATGAATATATGTCTTCATCTCTATTCAGATGACTTCCCCAGATTTGTATATCTATCCCTAGTCTATCCTAAGCCACAGGTTTATACCAACAATTGCCTATTGGATATTTCAGACTAAACGTCCTATAGGCATTTCAAACTCAACATGTCCAAAAAGAAATAATAAAAATAATAACAATTATGATGATGATGGTACTAGACAACTCTCTGAAACAGTAAGTTGCAGAGAAGATGCAAGTCTGAAATGGTAAGTTTCTTTACCTGAGAATGCCATACTCCAATAAAATCACTAGCTGGACAAAATAAAGAGAATTTAATTTCTGGGGTATTTCAACACCTTCCAATTTCTTATTCTATTCAATTATGAGGTAAATAAAGTCTCAAGTAGCAGCTAAAAAGCCAGATGTTACAAAAGTTACAAATAACATTCTCCAGCAATTACACCATGGTACAGCAATATTTTCTTATTCCTTATCATACAAATGTGATCTTGAGCTCTCCCTATAATTAAATTATCATGGGGGGAAAATTCACTTTTCTTTTCATACTGTGTGTGAAAAATAAGCTTTTATGTTCAATTCAAAGTGATGGGCACATTTGAAATCATGCTTTATCATATGTTATAAGGTCAATTTGGAAAGCATGGGTTGCTTAGGAGGATGAGCACCTCTGGTGTGAGGGCTGGCTGAGCCCTTTTCAGGGCTACTCCTCCACCTTTGGTGTCCACCTTCACCCAACATCCAACCTGTGGCTCCAAGAAGCTGCAGCATGTGCAGTGGTCATCCTGCGGTAAAACTGTCTTGGCAGATGGGCTAAAACAGGTTGAGGGTAACAGACAGGCCTTAAACACATCAATGAGTTGAGGGGGATGTCTACCCCAAGCATGCAAAGACTTTTGCCGGAGGAATGAGCAGATGAGAACAATTTGTTCCAACTGCCTTGAAGGCAGCTAAAGCAATAGCTTTGGAGTGCTTAGAACACGGTTAGACCTCAAAGATGCCGAGGTCATCCACTGCATCCCAGGCCATTGCCAATCATCCTGACTTATGTCTTACCACTGGATTTCAATGACTCTAGAAGTGAGACTGAGGCTGACAAGTTTGTCCAACTCTGCCTCACTTAAATCCAATTCATGATGTCAAGATATCACCCCCTGATGTCATCGGTCCTCTTTGAAATGAAAGACAAATAACAAGGTCAATTTAAATGTTTCTACACAGTCACTCCTTATTTATGTTGATAGACATTTACACACCCAATTCATAGCTGAAATCACAAAAGACTTTGTTGGCTCTGTCATCATTTCTTTATTTCACAACCTTCTTTTCCTCTCTTCCATGACACTGTTCATTCACCACTCACCTTAAATATAACCTCTCTTATTCATGTGCCCCAATACCTTTCCTCTTTATTTTGATGAGAGATCCTTGGCAACAGAAAAATATATAATTAGAAAAAATGAACCACTGACAGCTGTTCAGACATTAGGAGGGGGAAAAAACCGCATGGAAAGGAAGTGGGTGAGCTGGTGCTTCTAGGGAACTGAGCTTGACAGTACATTTAGTCTCTTCATGTAGAAGCACACTGCTGGGTGTTAAGATGTTCTGTCCTAGAATGGAGGAAGAGCAAGCATATGACAAATAGAAATACATATGGTCCATTAAAACACAATTGGCACTGATTAAAAATACTGCAAAAACACCATGTAATAATTATATTGAAGTATAAATAAAAAGTTGAGCCAAATATAAAATCTCAGAATGCCAGAATAGACATATGTACAGTGGATAAAATAGGTATTTTGTTGATACTTTCCATTCTGAATTTATGCATCACTGTATTTTCCTTTTACCCTTAAATGCTACTTAATGTCTCATAAAATCATAGATGTTCTAAAGGAACATAGGAGTTCTAAAGATTATCTAGCCCAACATTCCCCTCTCACAGATTAGGACACTGAGACTGAGAAGCTAGAAAATCATCAGATTGCAAATTTAGGGATGGAAGGGAACTTCAACGTCATCTAGTTCAAACCTCTTTCCCTTTTTACAGAAAATGAAACTGAGGCCCAGAGAGGTTAAATGATGTGCCCAGATTGTATTTGTAGTAAATGAAAAGAGTTGGGATTTGAATTCAGGTCTTCTGCATCCAAATTCAGCACTTTTTCTACTGTACTGCAGTGAATTGTCTAAAGTTACACAGAGAGAATAACAAAATCGCAGAATTTCAGAATGGTAAGAGAATTCAGAGCCCATGTAGTCCAATCCATGCCCCCGAAAGAATATCAACCAAAATATGCTTTCCTTGGAGGAAGCTCCTAGGAAGTTCTCAAGATGACACATTCTACTCATTGGAGAAGTTTTTCCTGATACCAAGGCTAAACTTACCTCTTTGCAACTTCTCTTTCTTGATTCTTCCCTCTGGAGCCAAACAAAAAAAGTCAAATCCCTCTTTAATGTGACAGCTTTTCAAGTACTCTGCCTTCTTTTGTCCAGGCTAAACATCTGCACTTCCTGCAATCAATACGCATATTACAAGAAAGGGCAGAGATCTTATTTAAATACATTTCCTCTGACTTGGCATCCACCTATACAGCTAGGTGACCGAGTGGAAAGAATAGTGGAATCAGGAAGACCTGAGTTCAAATCTGGCCTCAGACATTTACTAGCTGTGTGACTATGGGCAAGTTACTTAACTATTCTTTGCCTCAGTTTCCTCATCTATAAAATGGGGATAATAATAGCACATACCTCCCAGGATTATTATAAGGATCAAATGAGATAATATTTGTAAAGCACTTAGCACAATACCTGGTCTTCTTGACCAAGTACCACATAAATGTTCATTGTTGTTATTTCTTTTGCTCTGCATGGGTTGCATTCCAAAGAATTGCTGTTGATGATGTGTTCAAACATAACTTTCATGTAAGTGTGCTGTGAAAGACACATGTAGCCTGTCCATTGATTCACTACAGAACCTATTGCTGTTTGCAACTTTGCCTCTTCACCCTGTGGGCTGGTTTATGTCTTTGCTCAAAATGATTCATTAAGTTCTTATAGCAGCAAACCAGGTACATCTGCTGTTGCTATGTATGTCTCTGTACATCTTGAGACCATCACCACAAGATCAGGAGTTGTTAACATTCTTCTTCATCAGTCCTCTGGAATCATGGTTGCTCATTGCATTGATCAGAATTCTTATGTCTTTCAAAGAGGTTTGCTTTTACAATGATACTATTATTGTATAAATTGTCCTGGTTCTGCTCACTTCATTCCATAGAATTTCTTACATGTCTTCCCAGGCTTCTCTGAAACTGTCTTGTTTGTTTGTTTTTTGTTTTTTGGTTTTTTTCAGTTTATTTTTCTTAATTATTTATTTTATTTTTTTCAAATAATAAAAATTCACCTTCACTCCGTCTCACCTACCTTCAACATTAAAAAGAAAAACAAAACCCTTTTAACCAATATACATAGTCAAGCAAAACAAATTCCTGCATTGTCTATGTCCAAAAGTGTATGATTCAGTCTGCACCCTGAATCTATCATCTCTCTGTTAGCAGCATGTTTCATCATGAGTCCTCTGGAATCATGGCTGGTGATTGTGTTTATCAGAATCCTTAAGTTTTTCAAAATTGTTTGCCTTCACAATGTTGTTGTTATTGTATAAATTATTCTGGTTCTGCTCACTTTCTGCATTAGTTCATACAAATCTTCCTAGGTATCTCTGAGATTATCTCCTTTATCAAGTCTTATTGCAATGCAGTATTCTATCACATTCATATATTATAATTTGTTCAGCCATTCCTGTATTGATAGACACACTTTGGTACCACAAAAAAGCTATAATATGTATTTTATATGTATTTTTTTTAATTAACAAGCATTTAGTAAGTCCCTACCACATGCTAGGTACATTACAAATATTATCATATTTTATTTTGTCATATTTTATTCTCATGGCAATCCTGGTATGTATGCACTATTGTTATTCTCATTTTAAGTAAGAAAATGGGCTGGGATTCTTATAATCTAGCCATGGCTCAGATTCTTAAAATCTAGCCAATAGCTTACTAATGTTCAGACTCCTTAAGAGTCTGCCCAATATGATGGATGTTCTAATAAACCTTGTCTTAGGCTGAAAGAAGGCCTGGGTCAAATTCTTTCAGGCAGGACCTGCGTGTTGTGATTTTGGGGTCCCAGAACCCCTGAACACCTAAACCACATCATTTTGGTGGCCCATATGAGGAAACTGCCTAACCCCAAGCTCTTCTCCAGCCAAGACAGGAAGTTATGTAAGCCTCCTCTCCCTCCCTTTCTTGCTCTGCAATTGGGGTTGCTCTCCAAGCACCAAGGCTTGGAGGGACAGACAGTTACGAGGCTGTTATCTCACTCTGCCTGACGCTCTCAGGCTCTAGGTCCACTGGGTTGGTTCGAAGCCATGGACCTCAGTACACCTTCCACAGCATAGAGGACAAGGACAGACACCCTATCCGGAAGTGTATGCCCAATTCTGTTAATTCTCTCAGCAGTAGAGAATTGGGGGAAAACTGCCGTTGCTTTTTGGTTCCTTGAGGCTTACTTACTCTCTTCCCTCTACACCCCTGAATCCTACTTCATGGAGGTTACAGGGGAAAGTTAGAACAGCTAAAAATATTTTGGCAGATTTTGGAAGTTTTGTGATTGATCATTAAGGAGTTTTGAAACTCCTCCTTACAACCCTGGTCACTCCTTTCTCCCACTCCCTTCCCTTGAGTCAAGAGGGTATGTTAACCCCACTCATAGAAGAGAGTTTCACCCTTTACCCCTCAACTTTGGTTTTGCCCTCCCCCACCTGGGAAAAGAAGGAGGGGGGAGGGGCAGCAGCTATGTGGTGGGTCCCCCTGGCAATGGCCTTGGGCCCTAGGGCAACCTTTGCCTGGAAGCATCACCCAGATCCGGCACATCCTGCTCAAGGTAATGAAGCTAGCCTCCAAATTTGGGTAAGCACGCTCTTTTAAATTTGTAGTTTTAACTGTTAATGATTAGATGTTGATTCTCTGTGTAAAGTAATTTGGAAGTGCATTTAACAAAACTGAAGTCATCTGATTGGTAATGGGTTTGTTTCAAATTGGTGAACTTTCTGTATCAGTTATGTCAAGCAACTTTTCATAATTTGGTTACTGATAAAATAATTTAGCTATTGCTGGTTATTGTTTTAATGTGTAAATCTGCCAAAAACTTGTTTGAGTTTGGTATAGAACTCTCTAATGATTGGTTTTTTACACCAGGACAAATTTAAGTTTGAGATGTAAATCCTGGAAAAGTTTTTCCTAAGCTGCGATTAAAACTTGCTATTTGAGGTAAAAGTTCATAGGATTTTATTTTGAGTTGTCTGATGGGTCATAATCCATCAATAATCAATAATCCACCATCTGAGAGAAATGCCACAAGCTACTCAGAGAAGGTGATACTGGCGGGAAGTCAGCATTGGGAAAAGGTGAGAGGACAATTTTAGCCTCAGTCTAAGATGGGATCCTCCTGGTTCAGTTTCCCCATTATGTTCCTTTGAAAGGGAATGTTACCCAACTGGCTATTCCTGAGTCTGGCTATAAGTTGGATTTGATACTGCATGGTTGGAAAACTGAATTATCTGAATCCAAATAGAGCTAAGGAAGTTTTATCCTCTCAAAGTTGGGCCCTAAATCTAGTCCCTGCTTTATATCTGGGCCCTGCAGTTTTTTCTGTCAGATTTGTGTCTTCCAGACTACAGGCCATTCACCTACAGTTGGTAGCAAATAGCAAGTACCAGCCAATGCCCCCCCATTGTTCCCTAGATGCAGCCTGTGCTCGGTTCCAGTCAACCTCCTCTTTGGGACTCCCTTGAGGCAGGGACAGCTCTATGCCCCTTGCCAGCAGGAAGCAATTTGAGAAACCAAGACCTTCACCCCTTACCAAAAGAATTTGGTCCCATTTGTTTGAGGGGGGAATGATGGAGTTGGGATCTAGACCCCAGAAAGGAAAAACCCTGGACTTTCCCACTTGGCCAAATCTCTGGCATTCTTCTGAGGCTATAATCCCATCAACTGGCCTTTCATTGTGGCTATACCCAATCTCCTAATTCTGTTACCCTTAACCTAGCCTAGTCCTCCTTATGGCCCCCAGCCATTTCCCACACTTAATCCTAGCTAGGCTCCATTGTCCAGGTCCCAGGAGTTCTGTTCACCCCAGCTTACTGGCCACTTCCATTCAGATCTTCCTTAGACCCCTCCTCCAGTCACCCCAAACTACTTGGTCACTCCTAGATCTCTCCCACAGTCTTTCTGTATATAAGGTCCATCTTGTCTCCATTAAGATGCTGGGATTCTTATAATCTAGCCACACACTTCATTGTCAATTAACTCCTTCTAAATGCTCAAATGAATTTACTTTTCTCAATTGCTGTTGTCTCCTATATTTATGTTTCAAAGACTTTACCTAGATCCCATCTTTTCATCACAAATTAAATATAGCAGCTCTCTTTGTACTGAAAAAGAAGTTGAAATTGCAAGGGATGCCTGTCAATTGGGGAGTGGCTGAACGAGTTGTGGTATATGATTGTCACAGAATACTACTGTGTTATAAGAAATGGTGAGCTCAATGATCTTAGAAAAACATGGATAGATTTGCATGAAATAATGAAGAATGAAATGAGCAGAACCAAAAGAATGTTGTATATAGTAACAGCAATATTGTTTTAATAACAACTTTGAGTGAAGACGTCATTTTGACTTACAAATACCCAAATCAACTACAAAGGACGTATGAAGGAAGACACTATCTGTATCCAGAGAAATAACTGATAAAAAGAAGTATGTATAGAATGATTTTACACACACATACACACACAAACACACACATATATGTATACATACATACATATACATATTTGGGTCTAATGATAGCCATCTCTAGAGCAGAGTGGGGAATAGAAGAAAAAAGGGGAAAAAAAAGAAACTTACTTGATAACTTTATGATATATTTAAAAGGAATAACAAGTTGTACATAATAGATTTGCAATTTCATGAGCAGTTATCTTTTTTATTATTATGTTATGTTATGTTATGGAAATGCTTGCTTTATTCCATAAATTAAAAATTAAGTACATAAAAATAATTTTAAAAAATAATTTTTGAAAGTGTCATATTCTACTTTTTCCTGTGGGATTATTTTCAGTCTCCTATTCTTATCTGTAAGCCTTTTTATTTTGCATTTTGGAATGTTGTGTTCCAAGATTTTCTCTTCTGTAAAGTAGTTGCAGCATAGTCTTTGAGTGAAACTGGCTGTGATTCCTTGGTAAGTGAATTCTTTCTGAATCTTTGAAATATTTTTTTCTTTTACCTGAAAGCTCTGGATTTTGACTATGACAATCCTAGGTGTTTTTGATTTGAAGTTTCTTTCAAGAGGTTACTGGTGGATTTTGTCTATTTATACTTTGTTGTCTGCTCCTAAAGGATCTAGCCAGTTTTTTTTTGTGATTGCTTTAAAAATGGGTATTCAGATGTTTTGTTTATTTGTGGTTTTCAGAAAGTCCACTGATCCTCAAATTATATCTCCTTGACTTTTTTCCTGGTCAATTATTTTTTATTATAGATTCCTTACATCTTCTGATTTTTCTTTTAATTTTGTTCTGATATTTCTTGTTGTCTAATGGAATCATTGCATTGTTTGCTGCATTCTATTTATAGAAAGTCTGCTACTTAGGTCAGAGTTTCTACTTTCTATCCTAAGTTTCTTTATGTTATTGTTATTGTTGCATCCTTTCAGTCTTTTCTGATGCTCTATGATGCCATTTTGGGTTTTCTTGGCAAAGATACTGGAATAATTTCCCATTTCCTTCTCCAGCTCATTTTACAGATGAGGAACTGAGACAAACAGGTTAAGCGACTTGCCCAGGGTCACACAGCTAGTAAGTGTCTGAAGCTGGATTTGAACTCAAACTCTCCTGACTCCATGGCCAGTGCTCTATCCACTGAGCCACCTAGAGACCATAAGTTTCTTTATACCCTTCCTCTGATTGGCTGGTTTCTCCCAGAACATCCATTTTAAGAAAAATATCTAGGCCAACCATGTCTTTATTCTTTTCCAGGATCCGTTCCTGATTCTCTTGACTTTCTCTACCATCCCCTCACAAAGCTGTACACTCTCCCTCTTTCAGCTTCCTTTTATATATTTATTGTCTTCTTCCATTAGAATGTAAGTTCCTTGAGGGCAGGGGTTATCTTTCTCCTTTTATTATTATTCTAAGTATTTAGCATGGTGCCAAACACATAATAAGTATTTAATAAATGATTGTTGGCTTCTAATTTATTTCCCAGTGACACTCTTTTTTTAATCTCTTAATTTCTCCAAAACTTTCTTTGAATCCTTGGTTATGGCTGTAGAGATATTCTCTTTCACTAGGTTAATCCCCTTGGGCTTGTCTTAACCCAGAGTATTTCCTCCTATTTTTTAAAAGTTTCATTCTGTTTACTCATGTCTGTATGTCTCAATTCTTGGACTGGAACTTTTGGCTGGGGCTAGACTCCCCTCCCTCTCTCACTCTTGGATCCTTTGGGTAGGCTCTGTTTGGTCTGACCTCTCTGGAATCTCTGCTCCATTGTCACTTAAAAGAAGCCTTTAAAGGTAAAAATGAACCTTTTAAGGTAAAAGGCTTTGGAAGTTCCAAATACTTGTGCTAACTTCTTCCAGAGTTTATCACTATTTGTACATTATTTTACAGGTAAATACAAGTACTTATTATTCACTCACATCAATAATATTCCATAGTTCATTTTCAAGTAAAGTAACAAAATAGGGGAAATGTGGTATAGTGGATCAGAGGACTAGCCTTGGAGTCAGGAAGCAATAGGTTTAAGTCTTACCTCTGAAACAAATGCTTGACCAAAGGGAAGTCACTTAGCTCTCAATGCCTCAGGAAACTCTATAAGACTATAAGTTATGGATTAATTACATCATTTGAGCAACATCAACTTTTCTCTACTAAGAGTTTTCTACATGACAAAATCATAGGCCCAGATCCAAATAGTAACAATAATAAGTATGAATACCTCAAAGAATTTCAATATCTTTGAACATGTTAGTAATAGAGAATGATATGAAAATTATTGAATTTGCAAGTGAATAAAACCAGAATTAGTTGAATTTTATCTTTCAAAATTATGACTGTTTGTGGATATGATGCCATTCTAAATCAAACACTATATTTGCAAACTATGCTTCAACAGAATAGATACACAGATATACATACACAGAGAGAGATCTTGGCATCATTGCTAGTGTTCTATTGCTCCCATTCTGGCATGTAATAGCTATTTTCATGTAACCCTTCTCCTGAGCATTACTACTCTCCAAGACGTTGACAGCAGCTGACAGCAATAAAAGTGACTAAGAATTTATAAACCTTTAAATAGAAAAGGGGAAAATTCTTTGTACTAAGGAACATCCATTAAAAAATTATCTTTTGGGTCACCTCAATCCAATTTTTTTTCCTTCAAATAGATTTAGCCAGTTTCTTTTAGTTCTTCTTCCCTTGAGTTGTAAGTAAACCCCAAATATGCAAAAATATTTTAATCTCCTAAAATTCTTAGGATCCAGAAAAGAAAAAGACATATGATATGGTTTTCAAATTTAACTAGAAGCTTGACTTAAATTTCAGATGGAGTCACTAAGTCTTCATAGAGAAATGTCATCATCAATAATAAGAATTTTAAAACTCTCCATTAAGTCTCCTGTATTTTGAGTGATAGCCCCAGATGGATCTTCACAATGTGAGTTAAAAAGAATAACCAGGGATGAAGCCTTCATTCAGAGTCATAGCACTATATTCAAGAGCAAGATCTAGGATACATGTAAGGGGTTGTTAGCTGTCAGGATTAAAATAGTGAGAGCAATTCAAGAGTCTGACTTTAAAGATCCTTGCTTCTCTCTGAGCTTAATAGAGAATGCTCAGGTTTTCATAGGATTTATGCCAACTTTTAAAATACAATTTCATATTATATATCCAACTGGTACAAATATAAATTAGATTAAAATATGTAATACTTGAAGGCTTATAAATCACTTTTCTCACAACGAAAAATCTATTGTTTTTGTTTAGTCATTTTTCAATTGTGTCTGACTCTTCATGCCCCTTTTGGGGTTTTCTTGGCAAAGATACTGGAATGATTTGCCATTTCCTTCTCAGCTCATTTTTATAGATGAAGAAACAGAGGCAAAAAGGGTTAAGTGACTTGCCCAGGGTCACAAAGCAAGTGCTTCTGAGGTCAAATTTGAACTTAGGTCTTCCTGACTCTAGGCCTGGTACTCTATCTACTGTGCCTAAATATTATTATTCATTTTTATAAATAAGAGCTTGAAGGCTGAGAAGGTAAATTACTTGTCCAATGTCACTAAACAAGCAACTAACGGACTTGGAGCTCAAACCCACACTTTCTGATTATGAATTCCATACTCTTTCTAGGTTGCCACACACAGGAAGATATTCACCAAGTGTTATAGACCTCACTTACCTAAGGGCTCATCTAGTTTGAATATTACTCAAATACTTTTCACTTTCCATCTATTTTTCATGCCCTTAAAATTTTTTTAATAATTTATTCAAATGAAAATCTCAATAAGAAGCTGGCAGAATAAAATAATTTCTGTTAAAGCACCATGTGGAAGTAAAGGAAATAGGTTAGATCGAGACCAACAAATCCAGGGGAAAAAATGCAGTGAAATAAAACTTGTTTTAACAATTCCTTGTGTTAAGCTGCTTTATGATATCATAAACTTTAAATACAGTCATATATTTGGGCATTACCCACTTTATAAACATTTGGATTTCATTTTGAATTTAACTTACATTCTGAATTCAAATAAAGATGCTTCTCTACCTTTAAAACCAAAACTAGGCTAAAGAATACATTGACAAAATGAAGGACACAGAGAATAGGCCCAAAACATTTTGTAGCACAATGTTGCAGAAATCAGTAAAGATAGCACCATAAGAAATGTATTCTAGAGAAATTTATCTACTTCTATGGAATGTAGATAGGAAAAGACTTTATTAACCTGTTGAATAGCAAATAAAACTCTTATAATTTAGTTTTAAATCCAGTTGTTTAGATTTTCTAATGTCATGGAAATATGAACTTACTTTTTTAAATGTTACTTTATTTTTCCCCCATTACATGTCAAGAAAATTTTTAGCAATCATTTTTATAAGATTCTGAACTCCAAATTTTTCTCCCTCCCTTCCTCCCTTTCTCTCCTCCCCTCTTCTGAAAATGGTAGGCAGTTTAATATAGTTTATACACGTGCTTTCATGTAAAAATATTTCCATATCCGTCACAGTTGTGAAAGAAATAGAGAAAAAGGGGAAAGAACATGAGAAAGAATAAAGTAAGTAAAAAAATGTGCTTTGATTTGCATTCAGAGTCCATCAGTTCTTTATCTGTATATGGACAGCATTTTTCCTTCATGAGTCCTTTGGACTGGTCTTGGGTCATTGTGTTGCGAAGAAGAGCCAAGTCATTCGTAGTTGATCATCACACAACGTTGCTGATGGTTCTGCCCATTTCACTTTGCATCAATTCATAGAAGTCTTTCCAGGTTTTTCTGAAATCCATCTGTTCATCATTTCTTATTGCACAACAGTATTCTTTTACATTTATATACCATAACTTGTTCAGCCATTCCCCAATTGATGGGCATCCCCTCAATTTCCAATATTTTGCCACCACAAAAAGGGCTGCTACAAATATTTTTGCACATGTAGGTCCTTGGGAATATGAACTTTAAAGAGATTATATAAGGCATGCTTAACAATTCCTATTATAATATATTGGGCTGAGAAGCTTAGGCATGCAGACCTCAAGCCTCAAAATTCCCCCTCTCTGACCATATTTTTTGTCCTTCTACTTCTCCTACTCTTTTACTCTTCTTATTAGGATTTTCCTGAACTCCATTCTTCCT
Organism: Vombatus ursinus; assembly: GCF_900497805.2. Taxonomy (NCBI): domain Eukaryota; kingdom Metazoa; phylum Chordata; class Mammalia; order Diprotodontia; family Vombatidae; genus Vombatus; species Vombatus ursinus. The sequence continues at coordinate 34,698,207 of NW_020954590.1, read as the reverse complement.
TATCTTGCTATATTCTCAACTACCAAATATCCTGACCTCACTTCCCTCCCTATTTATTCACTTTGACCCTTTGTTGAGTTGTTCCCTTTCCTGTATCCACAAATCTTTTGTCCTCTTTACCTTCTAATTATATCAGTCAATTAATCAATTGAGAAATTGATCATCAAGCATTTTTTAAGATCTTTGAATGTTCCAGGTACTTTACTAAGCTCTGAGTATAGAAACAAATTAAACAGCTATTACTTTCAATGGGCTAACATTTTATCAAGGGAGACAACATGTACAAGGTAGCAAAGGGAGAGTACTAGCAGAGGAGGTAATCATGAAAGGCTTCCTGTGATGCTTGAAATGAACTTTGAAGGAAACTAGGAGCATTGGGATGTGCAGGGAGAAGGAAATGCATTACACATTACATGCAAAAGCATAAACTTGGGAGGAGAGGGTCATATGTGAGGAAGATCAAAAAGGGCAGTTTGCTGGAACTGTGTAGACTGCATGAAGGGGAATAATGTGTGTAAGCCAGACTGTGAAGGTCTTAAAAACAGAGGGCTTGGTATTCTGTCCTAGAGGAAATAGGGAGCTACTGGAGCTTCTTGACCAGGGGAGAGACATAGTCAGATCATTGCACAGTTTTAGGAATATTTAAATATTATTGGAATATTTAGGAATATTTGAATATTTAGGAATATCTAAATAGGCAGCTTTCTGGATTATAGTTAATCATCAATATGCTAGGATTAATTAGTTTACAAGATTATTTGCAGATGATATCTCAGTAACTGTATTCCTTAAAGAAATTGAACACAAGATAAATGTATTTTTATTGGCATGGTGGAATAGGTAGGATGGTATGAAAAACCTGGGACATGCATCATCGCCCATGGAAGTTAGGTCTAAGTAAAACTCAAAGGTATGGTGCCCTGTGCAGTGGATGGCATACTACAGCTCTAGACCCCTAGAGATGAAGGGCACCATGAGGAAGGAGAAAAATGTCAGGAGAGGTGGGAGACAAAAGACAAAGTACATCATTGCTTTGTCTGGAGTGAACCTTGAACTCAGGTTTCTCTACTTAGAGAGTAAAAACTTTCACAAAGTCAATACCTAATTCTAAATTGGCATCTGAAGTAAGCTTTCAAGTTTATGATGGCCAATTCACCAGTAATAGGAAATAGAATGGGTGAGGAAAGGTCAGGTGAAGGGTGCAAGGTTGTGTAGTAACCCACCCAAAAATCAAACTTAGGTGCCTGACCTACAAACTGCTATGTCAAAGTAAATTTAAATGTTATACTGCAAAATACACCCTTACTAAGCACTATCAGATAGCCATGCCTCCAAAATAAGATTTACCACTAGAAATTACAGCATTTGAAGTCTCTCACATTGGCTAAGCATCATGAAAATTGGCCCAGACTAATTCAAGAGGCAAGAATGGTCTTACTCCTGCTGAAAAGAGATACTTGTGTGAAGGTTTATAAAATAAAATTGACTGGTGAGAGCAAGTCCTGAATATATTGGTTTCTAAAGGACAATTCTAGGTCTACTTATTGAATCCTGGGTTATACCAGGTAGTAGTGTGAACTGGGATTTCTTGGCAGCTTCATAAAATGTGTTTTTAATTCAATCTATATGGGTGGAGATTACAGTAAAAACTTAATTATGAACTTAGGGCAAAAACTCTTAACCTTTTTTTGTTGAGAAAGAAGACATAGAGAGAGACAGAGACACAGACAGAGAGAGACAAAGAGAGAGATAGAGACAGAAAGACAGACAGAGAGACAAAGAGACAGACAGACAGAGACAGACACAGAGAGAGAGAGAAAGACAGAGAGAGACAGACAGAGACAGAGAGAGCGAGAGAGAGAGAGGGAGAAAGAGAGAGAGAGAGAGAACAAAATTTGCAGATCTCCAGGTTAAGAACTCCTGACTTAGGGTGAACAACAAGGGTACATAAAGGGTATATAAAGGCCAAATTCTCCCTTTATTTAAAATGGAATCATAAAAAAATAGAAAGGACAAGAGAAGCCATCTAGTTGGCCTGCCTTCACATGGACAAATAAAGCATCAATGAATGACTATTTAAGTACCTTCTCTGGGCCAGGCACTCTGCTAGAAAAATACTTGGGATATGAAAACTAAAAAGAAACATTCCTTGCTCTTAAGGAGCTTATATTACATTGGAGTCAATAATGCATACATATATAAGTATATATAAAATATATACAAAGTAGGTACAATGAGGCAGCTAGGTAGCTCAGTGGATAGAGTCCTAGGCCTAGAGTCAGGAAGACCTGAGTACAATTCCTGCCTCCAACACTGACTAGCTGTGTGACCCTGGGCAAGTCACTTACCTCTGTTCACTTTAATCCACTGGAGAAAGAAATGGCAAGCCACACCAGTATCTTTGCCAAGAAAACCCCATGGACAGAATGGTCAACAGGGTCACGTAAAGTCAGACATGATTGAATAACCACAACAGGTACAAATTAGGTACAGGGGAGAAACAAGGATGGACTTTGGAAAGACATCATATAGGAGAGGTTGTGCTTAAGCTAAACTCTGAAGGTAGCTAAGGTTTCTTAAGAAGCATAGTTGAGGAGGGAGTTCATTTTAGGCATGAGAATCAGACTGTTTAGAGGCAAAAAGATGGAAACAGGAATGTGGTTTGTGAAGCAGGCAGCCTTACTTGGCTAGACCATAGGATTCATGAAAGGAGGCAATGTCAAAGTAGGCTGGAGATATATTATAAAGAGTTTTAAAGGTAAAATAAAGGAGTTTGTGTGTGTTTTATCCTAGAGACAATGGAGAACTTCTTCAAAAGGTGAGTAGTATGGTTTCATAGCATTAGAACGATCAGTTTGCTGCTGTGTAGAAAATGGTATAATTAGTTATGAAATTGGAAATTGGAAAAAAATTTTTTAAAAAGATCAAGAACTTAACATTTTTCTTTTCAAACTATCAGACTGTGAATGTTTCCTGCAAGTTTAAAAAAGCCACAAGCAGAACATAGTAAGTGATTTGCTAGCTCCTTCCAAAGTTAATTCTAAAGCAGAAGTGATATCCACATGCTGATTCAGAACACCATGGCAAGAAGACCATGTTTGGTTCCTAACCTTGCAATGTGGGAGATTGCTTTTACAGTAATAACATTAGGGAGGATGGGTCCAGCTAAGCAAGGCCTTCTTTATTTACCTGTAAAAGCTAATCAGGCCAAGAAAAACTTTGACTGCATGAGCTCTGCTCTCATTGTTCTTCACTATTGAGACAAAGATACTATGTTGATACCCATATGGCCTTCCAGCTATCACAAAATGAGGAATCTCTAAGTTTCCCTAAATTATTCCAGTTTCTAGAATTGAAAAACATTTGTATTCTCTTTCTTGTGCTTCTCAAGGTATGTTCACACAACTCTCCAATACACTAATTTAACTCGAAGATTAACAATCCCCTTTGCAATTCTCAAATGATGTCTTACCAGGCAATCGTTTCTGGTACAGATAGCTTCTAGTACCTGTGTCCAAAGTCCCTCTTTTCCCTCCTCTCTAGTCCTAACTGGAGCTCCTTTACTGTCATTTTGGGCCACTGGGGACATTTTCTTTTGCCCCAGATTCCCCTTGGTAACAGGGAAAGAGTGGAGAGGTTACATACTATTACTGCCAGCAGCCCAGCACAGCCACCCCTTTTGACACTGCACCTCCTCCTCTGCACCCCCCTTGACTGGCACTACATGGTGGCTAATGCCTAAGCTAATTCAATACCCTCCTCTCTGTGACAGTTATGACCTATTAACCAGTGGAAGTTACTTATCTTCCAAATGGAAAGCCTCAGGTTTCAGGTACTAAGATTAGAAAAATCTTGGGGAAAGAAATTGCTTCCTGAGAATGACATCAGAGAATTCTGGCCCTTTCCCAGAAATTAAAAAGTTCCATAGACCCTGTTTATAACATAGGAACATTGACTGAAAACGCAATACGCTATTTACTTCTGTGCAGAATTGTTAGCTAAGTTATGGGTGGGCAGGTTAAGTTTGCTTACATATAAAGTTATTGCTTTCTTATTGAAATTAAGGAGCCCAAAATCATTAGGACTCTCTTCCCCTAAAAATTACTTTGCATAATTTTGTGTCTACTTATATGTGTGCATATAGTCTTCTCTCCAGGAGAAGAAATGTTCCTTGAGGGCAAATGCTCTTTCTTTTCTTGGTCTTTGTACCTCAGTCACTTAACAGAGGATAAACATTTAATAAAGGCTTCCTGAATTGAATTTGATTACACTGAAGTCATTCATTCATTCATTCATTCAACAGACTTTTAGGGAGTGTCTCCCAGTGTAAATTGCTGTGTTATGTACTGTTCGGAATACAATAATGGTGAAGACAGGGTTCCTGCCCTCAAGGAGCTTGAAATCTAGTAGATGAGATAAAAACCTATACACAAACAATTATAGTCAAAAGCAGAGAGTGGGTAGTTGGAAAATAAAAAAACAAAGTAGTGTGGAATGAGGGAGAGATTCCTTCCAGATGGAGAGAGAGATCAGGGAAGGCTTCTTGAGGACGAGGGCATTTGATCTGGACCTTAAAAGAGAGACAACATTTCAATGAGCAGCAATAGGGAGAGGGCATCCCAGGCAACAGGGTGTATGGAACTTTTTAATTTCTGGAAAAGTGCCAGAATTCTCTGGTGCCATTACCAGGAAGCAATTTCTTTCCCTAAGATTTTTCTAATCTTAGTACCTGAAACCTGAGGCTTTCCAGTTGGAAGATAAATAACTTTCGCTTGATCATGACCAGTGGCATAGAAGCAGGAATGTATGTTTAGGGAATGAATTTCCTTAATACTTATCATATAGTAGCCTTGCACATAGTAGCCACTTAATAAATTTGTTGAATTGAATGGAATTAAAAAAATTTAGTAAATGGGGAGTAGTTCAATTGGACTTAAACATACATTATGTAAATGCAATACCTCCTCTGGGTTCACTTCACTAATTCCCACTCATACCCACAGATTGAGTCCTCAGAGGGTTACCGACTGTTCCTCCTCCTCCTCTTTCTCATTTTTCTCTTCCTCCTCCTCCCTCATTTGGAAATGTGAGGCCAGCAACTGAAAACTGAGATGTGGAACCCAGGAAAGAGGTTAGGGCTAGAGATATAAATTGAGAAACCATTTCTGCAGTGCTTTGAATGATTTCAAATTGCTCATTGCTACAAAAGCCTGTGTCTTTAACTTTGATATCATGATTGTACATGAATACAAGAATAGTGATAATCATTTAAGATCATTTGAACCCTGATAAGGTCTAAAGCCTGAACTAATCAACCACAAGAAGCACCCCAACACAATAGACATGCTTTTCTTTGTTCTCTGAGTGAACTCAAAATGCCCCTTCCTCTGTCAGCAACTACAGGACCAGATGAAGCTGACCAGCATTCTTCTGTTTATGACCTGGACCTGGACACTGCCTTGAATAGTGGGACTTTTCTTATCTTGGTATTTTATGGACATATGCTATGTTAAACACAGATATCCTGGATCTATAATTTCAATTGACATTTTGACATTCTCCTATCTTATTGTATTTACAACCTATTCAATTAAGAAAATTCCTTTCTCATGCTATGGTTTAACATATATGGAGACCATAAATCTGAGTAACACAGACATCCTGAGTCAGGATTTAAATGTCCTCCTAAAATTGCTTGATTCAGTCAGAGTTAAAGCTCTGGCTCCATGTACATGTCACTCACTTAAGGGGAATAAACAATATAATTATATATCACCTAGCTCATTTGCCTTTTTTAACCAAACTTTCAGGTCAACAATAGTGATTCTCTATGGTGAACAAAAATAAGGAATGATGGTTTAAGAGAGAGGAGATAGCAATGGAATATGTAATAACCTCTGGGAATCTTGGAGCAGAAAGAAGAAAAGACATTCAAGTGAAGGGAGGGGAGGGAAAAGCAAGAGAGGCAAACACTAAGATACTCTATTATCTTTTCTGCTTCACCATATCCCTCAGACTTCCTAAAATAACTAAGGTCATTTTATCATCAGGGATAGACTTCAATGTAAAGAGAAGCCATCAAATCTTCCCATACGTCCCTTAAAAATAACTCTGTTGTTAGCTAATGTCTGAAATTCCAAGGAAGCATTTCATTTCATAATTAGAGATTATAAGAACAAAATATTGGGATCTCAGATCTGTAGACAATTTAAATTAAGGAATGTATAAGACTTACTAAAATTTATTAGATTCCCCCCATGTTTACAATGATACTAGTCATTAATTAAATGAATAAAGCCAAACATGCAAAGGCTAAAATATGCTATGTAAGAAATTATTAACATTGTTATATGACCACACAAAAATCATCTTGTTCTCTTAAAACTACTGTTATTTGAATCTTTGTGATTTGCAATATCTTTATCTAATCTCAGTACTTGTATAAAAATGTCTGTTAAGATCTGGCATTGAAAATTGTCTTGTTCTGTTTTTTCATTTGGCAACCACTTTATTCTTAATTTGTAACTTTAATGAAAATCCTGCAGTATGAGTTGATTTCTAATTTCTTGAAACAGTTCCACAAGCACGTATAAGACCTAGACTTTTTGAGTCAAATTAGGACACTTGATTGAGGGAGGGAGATCTCTTAATCAGACAACCATCTTCCAAAGAGCTTTTTTATACAACTGATAAGAAAATTGTTTCTAGTAGATCTGATCACTAAACATAACACTGAGTGACACAGTTTTATTTGCTTCAACAAGGTATAATGCAAATTCTATGGAATAATTAATAATGCATTGGTCTGACTGTGTAGCAATATTTTCAAAACCTTTTCTGGATTGATGATAGGGAAAGATTAGAAAACAGAATAGTAGTCCTCAAACGAAGGCAGCTAGGTGGTGCAGTAGATAGAGTGCAGGACCTGAGTTCAAATGTGACCTCAGACATTTGTTAGCTGTGTCACCCTTGGCAAGTCATTTAACCCTGTTTGCCTCAGTTTCTCATTTGTAAAATGAGCTGGAGAAGGAATCTTTGTCAAGAATAGGGTCAAGGAGAGTCAGACATGACTGACTCAACAACAACAAAAGTCCCAAAAGTAGACAAGATAAAAAGAGAGGGGGTACAAGAGAAGAGAGAAATCAAGTAGCAAAAGATATACTAGACAAACTTCTACTTCACCATTTTGTCTGTGTTGGCCACATTTACATCATCTGCTAAAGGTTAAAGTCGAAGCTGAATGTAAAGGTATCTTACGTGGCCATACCCGAGGAGAACACTTTAGCTCATAAGGAGTGTATAATAACTCCTTATTATATAGGCTCAACACAGCAAGGATACCGAGTCAGAAAGAGGCAAGGCAAACCCTACCCATGGCCATATATTAGCATCAGCAGGCACAGGGCACACCAGTAGCTGCACAAAAGGGCCTCAGATTTTTGAGGATCAGGTTGAACAAAGTGTGAACTCCTGACACTAATCGACTTGAGATTCACACAGCTTGAAATAGGGTGATAATGATTTTAACCACTTGTTTCAGCCCTTTGGATCTCAGTGCTATGCAAATACACAAGAAATCAAATTGTCCTGGCTTTCAGGATTGTATCTTCTGTCCTTCCCACTTAGTTCCCCCTCTTCTGCCCCATCTTAGCCCTTCATCACTCAAGGTTTTTCCTAATCACTGAATATTGCTGGTCTCCTTGGGCTAAGGTGTCGTGTCCAAGAGTACTAGGACGACCCACTAGTGCAATGATATTTTCTTGGGAACATAATCCAAGGGATAACCAGGGCATCCAGGGACAATCAGAGTGCCCAGACATGGAGATTCTTAGTATAAACACTATTGCCTCAAATACTATCTGCTGACATCATCTTCCACAGACCAATTAGGAATATAAATTCCTTGGAGGAATATAAATTCCTTGGAGGAACATGTAGAACATGTAGCAAGGCATTCGATCAAGACATGAGATGTTCCAGGCAGATTATATTTCTTGGATGGCAATCATGCTGTTTTATGTGCATAATTTTTCAAAGAAAAGCAAAAGGATAAGCCCAAAGAAAAGAACAGCCTGATCTCCCATGAAATCCCTACAAGTCTGTGGTGGAGGACAAATTGCACAGTTCCTTATCCATATGTCCTTCTAAAAAGATACCAAACTTGAGATTATGAGGTCCTGTGGGATTTCACCTGACAAGCCCTACTTTACTCAGATCTAGCAACAAATTTTAATACACAGCATAGGAAATTCAGCCAACCAACTTTTATTTCTAATAGACTTTCCCAAGGATTTTCTACAAAATTCACTTTTTAAAAAATTTAAAGGCATCTATATTCCATAGAGACTCTACTGACCAGATCACATGCATTCCAAAAAAAAAAAATAAAAAAAGCAATGTTTTGATCCAAAGACCTTAGTCATTTACATTGTTTTGTGGATAAAATGTTTGTATCACATCAGTACCCTAGACAATCCATTTCTACGGTAGATAGATAGGTGTATAGATAGATAGATCAGGAAATAAATACACTTATAAATTTTCTTGATTTCTTTTGCTTTTTGTACCATCATGATGAGCCTCAATACTGTGTGCCTCCCTTATTACAAAGAAAGAGAGTCAAGCAAAACTAATGTAGAAATGATGTCTGACACCATACGCAGCATTCTACTCTTGTAGTTTCCTGACAGTCTACAGAAAGGAAGAAAATAGATTTCCTGATCTTTCCTCTAGGACCAAGATTGATCATTGCAATTAAATTGATTTTAGCTGCCTTTTTGTGGTATTTTAATTAATAGTATTGAAGTCATTGTACAAACTCTTGTCCTGGTTCCTTTTTCTTTGCTCTGCATGAGTTTATACACTTCTCAGTTTTATCTGAATTCCTTACAGTCATTATTTCTTATAGCACAATATTATTCCATTAAAAATTTACATACCATTATTTGTTTAGCCTTTCTCCCATTGGTGGGCACCAATTTTGTTTCCAGTTTATGCTAACACACACACACACACAGCGCTACAATGACTGGTTAACATACATGGGAACTTTTTCCTCTCTGAACAACCTAGGATAGATGCCCAGTAGTCAAAGGGTCAAAGGGTCTGACTTTTCTAACATAATTTCAAACCATTTTAAGAATTGTTGGATCAATTTACAATTCTGTTAACAGTGCAATAGCATACCTATTTTCCTATAGTCCCTCCAATACTGATTATTTCCACCTTTTATCTCTCTGTCAATTTGACACCACCCTATTATTTAAAAAACTTAATAAGTAAAAGGCTTAATATGACAAACAGAATATTTTTAAACCATATTTTATTTTTGCTAAAAAGGAAATTCACTAATTCCCATGAGATCTTGACTTAGTAGAAGTAGTTTTTCATAGTGAATAGCTTACATTTGGTGAGAAGTCTGATGAAAACATTCACATTTCATTTCTTAAAATGTCATTTGTCCATATTTTGTCCATATGATCATTTAGGACTTATTTTTTTAAATAAATATGAATAAGCATCTACCATATATATCCTAGCCACTATATTAGCCACTTGAGGAGATCCAAAGATAAATAAAACAAATTTCTTCCTTCAAGGAGCTAGTTGTAAAAGCTATACCACAAATAAGAAAGAGCGCTGGGGTTTACTATCTTCTCTGTCACTGACTCCTAAGGTCCCCCACGCCCTATCAGCTTCCCTACTCTTTTACCCTCCAGATCCCTAGATAATTGTTATATGACCTTCCCATATACCTTAAGGATGACCAGACCTTGCCATCTACCTTGCTACTAAAGCCAATGAGCCCCAAGCTCTTTCCATATACCCTGTATCTGAATCGTCCTTTACATGTTGTCTTCATCAATTAGAATATAGGGTCTTTGAACATAGGGTCTCACTTTTTTACTTTTGTCTCCAATGTATAGCACAATTCTAGGCATACAAATAATTTTTCATTCATTTATTCAATAAGCATTTATTAAATACCTACCATATGTCAATTGCTGTGTTAGATACTGGGATAAAAAAATTAAACACTTTCTGCCCTCAAAGTATCTACCTGCTATTAAAAGGAAAAAAAAATGATCATTGTTCATAGAGTCAGAAATTCTTGCTTCAAGTCTTCGTTCCATGACTTACTTACCAAGTAAGCCAGACTATCTCTGAATCTCAGGTTCTTCACTGGTGACAGGAGGATAATAATTCTTGCGCTACTTTCCTCACAAACTGAGGAAGTGAGCAAAATGTTCTGTAAACTACAAAGCGTAATATAAACGTGAGGTATTTGTAAAGTTAAAATACAGTTTTCTTAATTAGCTAACTTATTTCTTCATTAGCCAACTTTTCCAGTCTACTTTGCTCATTTTGAGACATTTACATTTTCTAGGGAAAAAATAAAAAGTACCCTCAAGGTAAAAATGACTTCAGCTTACTAGATTTATTAAAGGTTGACAAAAGCTTGTTTTTTTTCTTCTTTTTGAGTTTCTTTACCATACAAAAAAGAGATATTTTGACCAAATAATGTCATTTTTTCGCTTCCAGAAAATAATGTGATCTCTTGCTTTTTGTCTTTTTTTTTTTTTTTGGTTAAGCAATGGGGTTAAGTGACTTGCCCAGGGTCACACAGCTAGTAAGTGTTATGTGTCTGAGGCCGGATTTGAACTCAGGTCCTCCTGAATCCAGGGCCAGTGCTCTATCCACTATGCCACATAGCTGCCCCCAATCTCTTGTTTTTAAAAATCTCATGAGGAGGCTTAAGAATTTGGGGCCTCACTGACTGACATTTGAAAAAATGAAATGAAATGAAAAACCACTTCTGATTTATGAATAAACATGGATATTTCAACTTTGAAGGAAAAGACTTTAAAAATTTCAAGTACCTAAAAATGATGGTTTAGCACAATTTTAACATGAAATATGTGTGAACAATTGTTTTCTTCTGAGGCCATAACAAAAACTACTAAAGGAAGAATGTGTTCTGATAACAATGAACAAACATTGCAAAGCACAAAAGGGGCAATATCTACCAAGAGAAGTTGCCAAATGATAATAAAAATTATCTCAGGCCTCTCCTTCATGACAGATTATCGGATTCATTATCATAAAAAGATATGAGGCAATATTGCTAGGTCTATAACCCAAAGGAATCATTAAAAAGGGAAAAGGACCTACATGTGCAAAAATATTTATAGCAGCTCTTTTTGTGGTAACAAACTATTGGAAATTGAGGGGCTGCCCATCAATTGGGGAAATGGCTAAACAAGTTGTGATATATGAATGTAACGGAATACTATTGTGCTATAAGAAACGATGAGCAGAAGATTTTCAGAAAGACTTACATGAACTAGTGCAAAGTGAAGTGAACAGAACCAGGAGAACATCATACACAATAATAGCAACATTATACAATTATCAACTATGACTGACTTAGCTCTTCTCAGCTATACAATGATACAAGACAATTCCAAAAGACTCATGATGGACAACTCTATCCACATTCAGAGGAAGAACTGGAAGAGTCTGAATGCAGATTGAAGCATACTGTTTTCACTTTCTTCATTTTTTTCTTATGTTTTTTTTTTCTTTTCTTTTGTTTTTTCTTTTACAACATGACTAGTATGGAAATATGTTTTACATGGTTGCACATACATAACCTATATTAAATTGCTTGCCATCTTAGGGAGGGGGAAGGGAAGGAAGGAAGGAAGTGAGAAAATTTGAAACTCAAAATTTTATAAATAATGAATGTTAAAATTATTTTTACATGTAATTAGAAAAAATAAAATACTATTAAAAATTTTAAAATATGAGGCTCAGCTCTTCATTTTTGCCTGGTCAAAAGTGAAGATGGGTCCTTTCATCATAAATAATAGGATCTATAATCCCTTACATTACTTTCAGAAGTCATGGGCATGAGCAGAGCCGATCAGTTGTAAGTGGAGTAATAATCATAATAATTAATGATCATATGGACATAATAATAATATTTTATGCTTATTAACATTTGTCCCTCATAAAAACTTCATGGTGCTCCCTATTTTATAGGTGGGAAAACTAAGTTTCTTCTGTTGTTAAAGAATTTGCTTGTGTTTCATGAACTAGTGTTAGATAAATGATTTAAATCCAGATTTTCCTGATTCCAAATCTAGTGCTTTTTCCACTATAGCTCTGCCTGCCAATCCAATTGAAATTCATTTCTTCGGTTAAATTCAACTGAACAAATATTTATTATGTATATGCAGAAGACTCTCATGGGCACAGGGCGTGATAACCAACTTTAAATGAGACATTGTTTTCTGATTCAGTCACATGTCCTTTGCCTTCCACCATGTTGTTCCTAGCTAGGTAAGTGATTATCTATCTGATGTAATTTGGAGCTACTTGTAAGGCTACCTTATTCAAAGACTTATTAAATGATACTTGATTTCATTATTTCAAAAAAAGAGATGTTTAGAAGTCTGTAATAAGTCATATGAATTATTTACCATAGAATGATCTCCAGTTAAAGATGTGGTATCTTTGGGAGGAGTAACATATGAAGTCTCAGTTATTAAAACTTACAATTCATCAAGTGCTTTCCCAGGTAATAGCTACTATAAGAATTACAGTGTCTTACTCATAGTAGGTACTTAATATCTGTTAATGAATGAATGAATTAAATATCTATAGATAATTTTTAATAAGTGGGGAGGTGGGGAAAAAGGTTTAAAATTGAGGCACTGTCCAAGGAAAACAAGACTGAATAAAGTGCAACAGATCAAACCTGAGTGACTGAGCATGAACCACATTGATGACATAAAGAAGCAGGAGGAGGGGAAAGAAAAGGAGAAGAAAGAAGAAGAGGTGTTGGAGAAAGAAACTTTAAGTTTAGAGAAGGGAGTTTGCCAAAAACATATCTCAGCTATTTCAGTGTTGCTTGTATAAGAAGTCCTATTAGAGAAACACAATACCCTATGGTATGGACTCACTGTAATACCACTTATGTTTCAACCTCCATCCTTTATGTCATATCTCTTGTAACATTTTTTGTTTGGAATTGCACATCTAGTTTTCAATATGGCTTCTTCCATATAAACAATATCCACAGTAATTGAGATTATGGGTTGGATAATGCTCGAAGCTTGAAGGGGCACTATAGAAGGAAATAATGGGCCCACTCTCACACTGTTCTTTGCTAAGAATAGTTCAGCGAGGCAGTTGGCCCTAGGTTATCATTAGCATTGGCAAGAAGGGCAAGAATTGACAACAAATAACAGAAAAGACATTGTGGTGCAGTAAATAGAGAACTGGCTTTAATGTCCAGATCTGGGTTCAAGTCTAGCCTCCCACACACACTGGCTGTATGTAACTCCCCTAAACTTTCTCTTCTATAAGAGTACAAGTGGCTGAATAGCTACTGATGTGGATTGACAGAGGAGCTCACCATGTGGATAAAATCATAGGTCCAGAACAAAGCAACAACAAACAGAAAGAGGATCTGAGCTGATAAAAAAAAAAAAGTTTACGTGCATTTGAAAGCATCTGTGATAAGAATGGAAGATGAGGAGAATGAAATAGGTGTCATGCTGTAGAAGCAGGGTTACAAATGAAATACATGTATATATGCACATAAGCACACATGTCTATATATGTATGCATATATGTACATGTGTGTGCACATTATGTGTTTATATGTCTTATCTCTGTTTCTCAAAGCTAGGATTATATTCTAGCATTCCCAACCATTTTTTTCAGCTAGAAAGACTAATATCTTACTTCTTTGATTCACTTAGGAAATATTTTTCAAAGAATCATAAAATTTCAAATTTGGAAGAAACCTCTGAGGCTAACCAGTCAATCTATTTTTTAAAAAAGTTTTATTGCTGCGGTTTGTTTTTATGTTACATATATGTACAGATTACTCCTAGTTCACAAGAGGCCTCTTGTAACAAAGTCAAACAGTCAAGTAAAACTAATAATACTGTGACCTCATCTTAAAGCGCATAAAACATTTCACATCTGCAGTACCCTCCTAACCTCACTATTAAAAAACCAAACAACAGAAATCTGTCTTCCCTCTCTACTCTTCATCCCATTGAGAAAAAAGGAAAGAATTACAAATTTCTTGTAACAAATATGCTTAATAAAGCAAAACATATTCCCTCAATAGTTGCAGACATAGATTGGATATAAACATAGACATTAGCTGATACAGCTATAAGTATAATTCTGCATGCTAAATCTGTCACTTCGCTATAATAGATAGCATGTTTCATTATCAGTCATCACAGTAGATAGGTGGAAGGCTTGGAGTTAGGAAGACCTGAATTCAAATCAGCCTTAGAACTTACTGTGTGGCCCTGGGTGAGTTACTTAACCTCTAAATGGTTCAATTTCTTCTTTTGTGAAATGGGAATGATAATATCACTTACCTCCCAGGGTTGTGAGGATCAAATAAGATAATATTTGTAAAAGTCTAGGCACAGTATCTGGCACACAAGTATTACATAAATGCTATTAGCTATTATTGTTGTTCCTTTGAAATCATAAATAGTTATTGTATTGATCATAATTCTTAGAGATTTCAAAGTTGTTTGTTTTTATAGTGTTGGGTTTTTTTTGGTTTTTTTGGTTTTTTTTTTTTAATCTTTTTTTTTTAATTTATTTTAACTTTATGTCCCCTTCCCCCCTATTTTCCTGTAGGGTAAGACAGATTTCCATACCCAACTGAGTGTGTATGTTATTCCCTCCTTAAGTCAAATCCTATGAGAATAAGATTCACTCATTCCCTCTCACCTTCCCCCATTTCCCCTCCACTGTAAGAGCCTTTTCTTTTCTGTTTTGTTTTGGTTTTTTGTGGGATAATTTACTCCATTCCACCTCTCCCTTTCTCCTTCTCCTAGTATATTCCTCTCTCACCCCTTAATTTTATTCTCCAGATATGACCCCTTCATTTTCAACTCACCCTGTGCCCTCTACCTATCTATATCTATATATATGTACATATAATTTTTCCCCTCCAACTACCCTAATACTGACAAAGGTCTCATGAGTTACAAATATCATCTTTCCATGCAGGAATGTAAACAGTTCAACCTTAATAAGTCTCTTATGATTTTCTCTTTCCTGTTTACCTCTTCATGTTCCACTTGAGTCTTGTATTTGAAAATCAGATTTTCTATTCAACTCTGGTCTTTTCATCAGGAATGCTTAAAAGTCCTCTATTTCACTGAATGAACATGTTTTCCTCTGCCAGATTATACTCAGTTTTGCTGGGTAGGTGATTCTTGGTTGTAATCCTATCTCCTTTGCTCTCCAGAATATTACATTCTATGCCCTTTGTTCCCTTAATGTAGAAGCAGTTAAATCTTGTGTTATCCTGATCATGTTTCCATAATACTAAAATTGTTTCTTTCTGGCTGCTTGTAATATTTTCTCCTTGACCTGGGGACTCTGGAATTTGGCTACAATATTCCTAGGAGTTTCCCTTTGGGGATCTCTTTCAGCAGGAGATCGGTGGATTCTTTCAATTTCTATTTTGCCCTCTGGTTCTAAAATATCAGGGCAGTTTTCCTGGATAATTTCTTGAAAGATGATGTTTAGGCTCTTTTTTTGATCATGGCTTTCAGATAGTCCAATAATTTTTAAATTCTCTCTCCTGGATCTATTTTCCAGGTCAGTTGTTTTTCCAATGAGATATTTCACATTGTTTTCTAATTTTTCATTCTTTTGGATTTGTTTTACAGTATCTTGATTTCTCATAAAGTCACTAGCTTCCAAATGCTCTATTCTAATTTTTAAGGAAGTATTTTCTTCAGTAATCTTTTAGACTTCCTTTTCCATTTGGCCAATTTTGCTTTTTAGGGCATTCTCCTCATTGGCTTTTTGGACCTCTTTAGCCATTTGAGTTAGGCTATTTTATAAGGTGTTATTTTCTTCAGTATTTTTTTGGGTCTCCTTTAGCAAGCTGTTGACTTGTTTTTCATGATTTTCTTGCATCACTCTCAGTTTTTCCTCTACTTCTCTTACTTGCTTCTCAAAATCCCTTTTGAGCTCTTCCAAGGCCTGGGACTGATTCATATTTTTCTTGGAGGCTTTGGATGTAGGAGCTTTGGCTTTGTTGTCTTCTTCTGGTTGTATGTTTTGATCTTCTTTGTCACCAAAGTTAGATAATATAGTCTGACTCTTTTTTCACTGCTTACTCATGATCCCGGCCAATTACTTGAGTTTTAAACTCTTTATTAAGGTAAAAGTCTGCTTCCATTGTGAAGAGTGTACTGTCCCAAGCTTAGGGGGTTTGTATAGCTGTTTTCAGAGCTACTTCTAGGGACCTGTAAATTTTCAGTTCTTCCAAGGTGGTATGATAAGGGGCGAGGTGTTTTCTCTCCACCACCACAACAAACTCCACCGCACCAGCGCTCCTCCTAGCCCCAGGACTGCCTCTCAGAACTGTGACCCAGATCCAAGCACAAGTAAAGCAAGAGATTCCTGCCTCAGCACTGGCAAAGAGATCCCTGCAATCCCCCTCTGATCAGTCACTCGATTCCCCCTCAGTCTGTGGGCCAGAAGTTCAGGAAAAAGCCATGGCCTCAGGCCGCACTCAAGACTTGTGGCTGAGACCTAGCTCCTCTTTCCTCACCGCAGTCACAGACTTTTGCCACTGACCTTCTAAGTTGTCTTTGGTGTTCATGGGTTGAGAAGTCTGGAAACCGCCACAGCTGCCCACGATTCAGTCCTCTGAGGCCTACTCCAAGGTCACTGTGGCCTGCGCCCCCACCCAGCACTGCTCTCCTCTCCTCGCCTGGAGCAATATACCTTTCCCATCAACCATCCAGGCTGTCTTTGGCTGGAAATTTGTTTCACTCTGTCTTTTTTTGGATTCTGCTGCTTTAGAATTTGTTTAGAGCCATTTTTTTTAGGTATTTGGAGGGCTTTGGGAGAGAGCTCAAGACAGTCACTGCTTTCCCCTAGTGTTGTTATATACCTCCTGGTTGTCCTCATTTCATTCTTCTTCAGTTTATAAAGTCTTCCAAATTCTTAATTTTAACTATTCCTGAATAAGAATTGATTTTACAAGGCAAAAGATAGAACCCATTACAAGGCCTCCAGTGAGAAAGGACTCACAACCTTCCAAGGCTGCACATTCCATTTGTAGATATTCTAATTGTCAGGAAATTGTCTGCTTACATTAAGCTGAAATCTACCTTTCCACAACTTCAAGTACTTCTGCTAGCTTTGCATCTGGGGCCAATAGGAACTAGTCTAATCCCTCCTTTGAGTGTCTGACATTTGCAAGGAACTGTACTAGGCACAGCAGGGAATATATGACCTTCCAGAGTTCATGGCCAGAGCTTTTTGTGTCCTCAGACATACAGTCATCTATCTTGTGTTATGTGATGACAAGTTGAGTGGCTAAGACTAAGGAATAGTCCTATCATGGGCTCAATCAAATCTAATCACTATTTTTAACATGTTATGACATGCATAAGAAGTTAGAAATTTGATCAAAAAATTACAATATGATACAGTTTGGATCTATTACATCTAAAGAAAATTATTCCAAAGCCTATAGAGATGTCTAAGCACCCTGGAAATAGTTACTGCTAAAAAGAGACCAGGAAGGGAAGAATGAACAGTAAATTAAATATAAGCTATGGTGAGATGACTATAAAAATAAAATTTTTAAGTGTAAATATTTAGGTAAAATACATAAAAGTCTGGAATTCAACTGAAATTTGACCTGAGAATAAAATGTATCGATGAAACAATATTGAAAAGAGAGTGACATTTTCCCCTTCTGTATCCCCCCCAAGAAAGGGTAGGTGAATGGATAGATTAACTCCCATTTACACTTCTTTACAGAATAAACATTCTTTATCCACTTCTTTGTCATGAACAATTCTCAAAAAAAATAAAGATTTCTGGAAGGTTCCCAATAACCTAATAATCATCAGATCCCATAGCGTTATACTTTGGTCATCTTCTTTGACCTTTATGCATTATCTGACACTGATGTCTACCACCTTCTTTTGAAACTTCCTTACCCTTGACCTCTTTCCTGCTTCTCTATTTCTCTAACCCTTTGTTTTCTGTCTCCCTTATTGCCTCTTCTTCTTCTTCCCTAGATACATCCCCCACATGTTCTTCACTTTTTCTCTAGAGTGTCTCCTTTGGTGATGTATCCCTTTCATATTTTGCTACTGGCCTTTAGGCAAGATCTGCTGTCTCATGGTTAGGTCAATGGTTCTCTTTATATGAGATACTGATCACTATGCAGAATTGTCTGAAAGTTTCCTTATGGCCTCTTTAACACCATTATCTTTTTATGCCATTTTACATTAAGCCAGTTTTATTAAACCTTGCAGTATTGTAATACCATTTTCTAAAATTCTCTATTCATTTTGATGTGACAATAGATACTGTCATCATTTTGACTTAAAGATCTGATCATCAATTTGCATAGACTAAGCTATCACTCAAAATCAGCTAATTGTGTGAAATATGTCACAATCCCCATCATGACTGTATCAACCCTTCTCCTTACTCATCAAGCTGCCAATTCCATCCCCATTATATTTTTATAGTAGATTATTTTCCCTACTATTATTTTGCTTACAATATTGAAGCCATTATTCATGAGCTCCCTTACCAGCCTTCACTAGCACTTCAATATCTCTCCATCCTAACTCACATCCTCATCTTTCTCTCTTGTCTCAGAGCTTTTTTTTTTTAAATCAGTTAGCTTTTTGTCAAAGCATTTGCCTGTCTTCCTCCTATCCCCTTCTTTATTTTCTGGAACCTTGCTCAATGAATTATGTTTGCTCTTTCTTTTTCTCTGTCTCTGTTCCTTTGTGGGGAAGGGGGTGTCTGTGTGTATGTGTTTGTGTTTCCATGTGTATTTATTTGTGTGTATCTCTGTGATGTTCAGCTTCTCTTTATCTGCTTGCTCATTCAAGTCAACAAGTCAAGAAAAGTATATATTATATGCCAGGCATTGTGTTAAGTACTGGGCATACAAAGAAAAGCAAAAACAGTCTCTGTCTTTAATGAGCTCACAGTCTAGTGGAGGGGACAACACCCAAACATCTATTGCAAACAATATATATGCAGAATTAATTGGAAATAACCACAGAGGGAATTCTATAGTATTAAGAGGAACTGGGAAAAACTTTCAGAAGAGAGGACTTCAACTGAGACTTAAAGGAAGTCAGGGGGCAAAAATGGGAAGGGAAAGAATTCCAGGGGTGGTGAAGAGCCAGTGAAAACACCTGAAATCAGGAGATGGAGTATCTTGGGTGAGCAACAACAAGAAGTCCAGTGTCACTGGACCATAGTATATCTGGAAGGGAATAACATGTAAGGAGAATGGGTAGGTAGGAAAGGCTAGGTTAGGAAAGACCTTAAAAGTCAAACAGAGGCTATTTGATCCTGGAGGTAACGGGGAGCCATTGAAGCTTACTGAATAGGGGGTGCCATAATCAGATCTGTGCATTAGGAAGATCTTTTTGGTAGTTATGCAAAGGATTGACTGTTCTAGGTAAAGATTCAAGGCAGGTAAACCAGCCAGTTTTTGTTGTTGTTGTTGTTGTTCAGTCATTTTTCAGTCATTTCCTACTCTTCATGCCCCCATTTGGGGTTTTCTTGGCAAAGATACTGGAGTAGTTTGTTATTTCCTTCTCCAGCTCATTTTCTAGATAAGGAAACTGAGGCAAATAGGATTAAGTGACTTGTTCAGGGTCACACAGCTAGTAAGTGTCAGAGGCCAGATTTGAACTCAGAAAGATGAGTTTTCCTGACTCCAGGACCGTTGCCTTCTCCATGGCACCACCTCGCTGCCCTAATAGCCATCACCATTTTATCATTGTCTTTGTATCCCCAGGTTTTAGTATAACTCATGGCACACAATAATTACACATAAATGCTCATTGATTGATTTGGATGATTGATTTGTGTGAGATTACCCCATCTATAAACTAAAGATACTTTGTGCTTCCAAAGATCTTTTCTAACTTTAAATGTTATAATCCTACCAATTTCTATGAAGAAAAGATAACTATAATAGAGCTTAAGCACTAGAAGGTCATCACAGATGTATGGATTGTAAACTCAATATGAGTCACCTGTGCAGTAAAGGTGGCCAAAAAAGGGAGTGAGATATTCTACTGCATTAAGAAATACATTGCCTCCAGAATGAGGGGGACAATAGTCTCACTGGACTCTGATCTGGTCAGATCACATATTACTTTTAGTTCCAAGTACCACATTTTAGGAGGACAATAAAAATTTGAAGAGGAGGAAAACCATAATGGTGATATACCTCAATATCATATTATCAACAAAGGGTTGAATGAAGTTGGGATAACCCGGAAAAGACAAGACTTCTGGGGAATATGATGAGTGGTCTTCTAGTATTTGAATCCTGTCATGTGGAAGAAAGATTAGACTTCTTATGCTTGGCTACTGAGGGTAAAAGTAGGAACGATGGAAAGAAATTTTAGTGAGGTAAATTTAAGCTTGATATTAGGAACAATTAGAACTATTCAAAAATGAAATGGGAGGGAGAGAAGGTGAGGGGGATGGACCACCTCAGGAGGAATTCCTCTTTAGGAGTAGGTTTGACCTGATGGCCTTTGAGCTCTCTTCCAACTTTGAGACTGTACTATGTGTGACAGAGGTTGGTTGCCACTGTGGCAGTCCCCAGGCTGGACTCCCCCAAAAGAGATGAGCAACCTCAATACACAAGGAATGCTTAACACTGCAGCAGGGGGGCACTTTGGCATTTAAAACTCTTCAAAATGTGGCTCCTTCTACCTTTCCGATCGTCTTATGCTTCAGTCCCCGTTACAGACTCTACAAGCCAGCCACATTGGCCTATCTGCTGTTACTTGTATGACCCTTCCTTACCTTGGTACTGACTGTTTCACCTTGGCTGGAATACTCTTACTCTCAACCTTTTAGAAACCCTAGTTTCCTTTAAGACAGTTCACCTATTCTAAGAAGACTTTCCTGGGTCATTTCCCTCACCTCTCCCCCCATACACACACACACACCCCACCCAGCCATAGTGCCATCCCCTCTATGGTTACTTTCTATCTATTCTGTATTTATCTTGTGTGTTATTATTTATTTGTCTCCCCCATTAAAATATGGGCTCCTCTAAGATAGGAACTGTTTTCTCATTATCTTCATATCGTCACTGCTTTGCACAATTTCTGGCACACAGTAAATGCTCTAAAAAACGTTTGTTGACTGATTAATTTGCATTCATGTTGGTGACTGAGTCTTCTTCTCTCAAGCCCTAAGACTACTAAGAACTTGGGGATGTACTAATTATCTAGGCAGCACAAATCTCCAAGAAAGAGGAAGATAAACAGGAATGAATGTCTGGGAAGGAAACATCTTTCAGCAGGTTCTGGATTCATGAGCGCTGCACATGATGCGAATGGCCACATTGATAACTGCATCCCTTTTTAGTAACAGTATCTAGATCCTTGCCTTCCAAGGAAGGCAGTGAAGTACAGAGGTTGTCCATCCATACCACGTATGAAGTAATCCCATAATTTGTCAAATGACCTTTTATCTTCTATTATAACTAGAAGGCCATTTGCCCAACCACATTTAAGATACTATCAGAGCAATGCTGTGCTTTTATTAGAGGATTTCCTAATAAGCTCTTGGTCTGCCCTCAGGTGTCAGAAATTTAAATTTACATTGGAGCCCCCAGACAAAAAAAAAAGAAAAAAAAAGGAATGCTTCAGAACAATCTTACCATTTATTTATTTAATTTTGTCTCCCCCTGACACTACAGTAGATCTTTACATGTACACCATCTTTATGTGTTTAGAACATCCTTCAATTGTTTATTCAATGAATTATCTTCAAATTCCTCTTTGATTCCTATCTCTTAGAAATTTAATGCAAAAATCTCCTTGGTTCTTTGTAGACAATCCCCCATATCAGTCCTCCCTGCTCCCATACTGTTTATTTATCCTCTGCTTCAACACATTCTTCCTTCTCAATATGTAACCATCTTGTCTAAATGTTGACTCAGCATCCTAAATATAGAAAAAGCCTTGGGATGTTATCCCATTGCTCATAAAGCACTGCAACTATGTTGAGTGTAGCTAGTAAGGTTAGCAGCTTGTGTCTGAGAGACAATATGGTATATTGGAAAGAGTGCTGGTTGTGGAATTCACATGATCATGGGATCATAGACCTAAAGTTAAGACACAAGCTCAGAGACCATCTAGTCCAATCCTTTCATTTTACAGATGAGCAAAGTGAGACCCAGGAGGTTAAATGATTTGCCCACGGTCACATAAAGTAGTAAGTATCAGGGATGAGTTTCATTTTCTCCCAGTCTTTTCATCAAAAACCCATTGACATGCCCACTCTTGCCTCTTTCCCTCAGTCTCTAACAAAGAGATCATTCTTCTTCTTGCCCACTGATTGGGCCTGGAGTCAGGAAGACTTGACCTCAGACACTGACCACAAATCTAGTCTCAAATATTTACTAGCTGTGTGATTCTGGGCAACTCATTTAACCCTGTTTTCTCATCAGTAAAATGGAGATAATAATAGCATCAACCTCCCAGAGATGTTGTGAGAATCAAATGAGATAATATTTGTAAAGTGCTTAGCACAGGGTAGGCACTTAATAAATGATTATTTTCTTCCTTCCTTCTAAGGCTAATCCCTCTACATGTGCACTTTCTACATCTTCTCCAGCAGACTGCATACTCAGTCATTCCCCCTCTTTCTTGAATCTTCAACTTCTCCCCATCCAGTGATCCCTTCCCTACAAATATGCACAAGTCTCTCCCATCCTTAAAATACTATTATTCAAGCCTATCATCCCCTCAAGTCATCTCTTCCTTCTTTTTTAGCCAAACTCTTGGGAAAATATGTCTATACTCACTGCCTCTGCTTCCTCTCCTTTTCTTTGCAATCTGGCTTCTAACCTCATTGTCCAACTGAAAATACTGATTCCAAACTTACCAGTGATTGCTTAATTGTCAGATCTGATGACTATTTCTCATTCCTCATCCTGATAACCTATTTACTGCATTTAACACTGGTCACTACTCTCTCCCCTTGCACACTCTCTCCATTCTGAGGTTTTCATGACACTATTCTCTCCTGGTTCTCTTCCTACTTGTCTGACTGAGACCTTATACATGAAGTTTAACCTCTTCATGCCCCATGGAAATCTATAAATTATAGTCAAATGACTGGTATTCATCAATGGAAGGAATTTCTATCCTGAGTTCCCATACTTATGAAGTCACATCTGGACCAATAATAAGGTGAGCTATTGTTATTATTAAATATTGCAGTCTCCAAAGAGTCAAAATAAATATCACTCAAAGGGAAATGGAAAAGCAAGCCAGTAACTGTGGTAGGAGTAATAGCCTAATGCTCCAACCCAGCTCCCAGGCAGATCAGGCTAGTTTTTTCCTTAAAAGGTAGTGAAACCATCCTGAAGACTTGATTGGCTCAGGTTATTGACATCTTTCACTGGACCAGGAGTTCTAGTCTGATCCTTGGCTGCCATGATGTACAAGTCAGAGGCAGGGAAGCTTAGCTTTAGCTGAATCAAACTCAGGGTTTTCTTAATGCATGAGCTTGTTTTATATCCTTCTTCTGTGATGGCCAAGCAAAGCTTCTTTTATTAACTGTTGAATGATGCATGATGGTATTATTTTATCCCAATATGAAACATAAACTGGCAAGAGACTGGTCTACATCAGGCCCAGCCCACAACAGTGGTATGAACAGACTGCAACAAAATAAAAGAGTAAAAGATATCATTAAAGCAATTGTGATTGAAAAAGAAAACAGACTGGGGGAGGAGCACGAGTGAGGCTATCTTGTGGACAGAGCTTGGGCACCACTGGTATTCTCGTGATATCAAGAGAAAGTGAAGAAGACCACCAGCATTTTGGGTGAACCACCTAGGGTGAACTTATTGGAGAACACATACAGGAGTCTCACAGAATAGGCCGGCATGAATGGTTTACCATCTGCTTCCCTGGAAAGCTCATTCACATTAGTAAAAATGCAGATCCCTTTGAGAATCTGAATATTGAAAACACACTTGGTATGACAACTAGTCACCATTGTTAATCTTAGTGAAAGCCCTTAAATCAGCTTGCAAAGAGCATTTAGTCCTCGTGGGCAGCCTCTGCACCTAGGAGGGCTAAAGAGCTGACATTTCCAAATTCACTTGAGAGACAGGGTAGGAGAAAAAGACTAGAATATGAATATGAATATACTGCTTTTAGGCAGACCAGTTGCCCTGTCAGTCTCAACTGCATCCAAATTGTAAAATGGGTGTTCTAGGATTACTTTACAGCAATACCAGGTGCAGAAGCACCAAAAGGTCATATCTATTAAAGCTAGCCTTTCTATCACACTGGGATTTTTACAGAGTGGGTGTCATGCTTTGCCTCTCTCAAAAATTAAACACTTTGTGCCAGAAAATTACTGCTAATTATCCAGCAGTAAAAGACATCACAACATGCTTTTCCAGTTTCCAGCTTTGGGGTATTTGTCTGCTGGTAGAAAATTTATCTGTTTTTCTTGACAGTCTCACCCCCACCCCCGATTCTTAAGGAGATAGAATATTTAGATGTTTTATTTGTGGCCTGTGATCTCTAAAAGTGAAGTTTTTTCTTTATTTAAAAAAAAAACCTTCCATAACAAATGTCAACTTCATAAAAGTTGTGGTTATACCTGGTTACCGTGTAACTAAGTTCAGAGGTGATGGTTCTCTCTGACTCTGCACACACACATAGCATGGGGGGGAGGGGGGAGAGACAGGGAGTCCAAAGATCCAATCTCAATAAAAAGAGAGGGCAGAGAACTAGAGCAACAACTGGTGCCAGCCCAAGGAGCAGCTCAGTTAAATCCCTGGCAGCCTCTCTCTGCAGGAGGCCCTGAGAGCACTCCTGCGGAGCCTGGGAGGGGAACAACAAAAGATCATATTGTAACAAACCCTGGCTAAGTCACTTCACCAGGAATTCATCCTGCCCAGATCAAATCACTGTCCACCCCTCCAGAGTCGCCACACCTATCCCAGACCGTCTTCCTGCAGAGGCTTCATTTTACTCTTCTGAGCTGTCCTTTTTACCTACAGATTGGCTCCTCTCTGTTTACTGAGACCCTTGAGGAGATCTTTGGATTCTCTGGGTCTGGATTTTGGAGTAGCTGCTGAAGAGGCAGCTGCTTTCCTGGCTCTCTCTCTCTGTAAACCGGTCCAGACAGGGCAGAGTAATGTAATAAAAAAAGCAACACGACCAAGCCGGAGAATAAGTAGAAACTTGGGTTCAAATCCTTCATCTTACTTTAAAGGGGTCTGTGACCATGACGAGGTTTTAACCTCTCTCTGCCTCAGTTTCCTCCTCTGGAAAATAGGGATTATAACACTCTGGTATGGGCATCACAGGATTGCTGAGAAGCTCAGGCACAAGTGGAAAATGCCTGTTAAACCTTCTATAAACATCAGCTATTACTAAGCAATCTGTCAGTGTCTTTCTCACTTATTAGATCAGCTAGGTGTTAAAAGGAATAGAACACCAGACCCAGAGTCAGGAAGACTTGAGTTCAAATCCAGCCTCAGGTCATTACCAGCTGTGTGACCCTGGGCAAGTCTCTTAACCTCAATTTGCCACAGTTTCCTTACCTCTGAAATAGTTGTAATAATAGCACCTAACCTCACAGAGTTGCAAGGATCAAATATATACCTAAGGGTTTTATGTAAATGCCAGCTATTATTACTGTTGTTTATATTCCTCAGGGAGTTACTCGAAGTTATCTGGAATTATATCAGTTAACAAACAAGTCCAGAAAGGGGGTAGATTTAAAGGACTAGAGAAATCAGTGCTAACTCAGTGCATAATATATCTGTAAGAGTCCAGCCACAAGATCCAATGATACAGGTTTGTGACAATGCACCAAATTGGAAACGTAGATTTGACTAGCCATGATTATTCAGTTATGCCTTCTCAGCATTAGTCTAGAGTTTCAGTTGAACCAAATCAGATAGGAACTTTTCAAGTCACAAATCTAAGTACTGTTCAGACAGCCCTATAAACTAAAAGCTAGGTTTATAATAAAACTAAATTATGAGTTTTTTTAAGTTACCAAATTTTGAAAGAAACAAATTATATTGGTCCCTCCAGATGATCAAGAAGGGGGAAAGGGAGCTAAGAATCCACTCAGACATTTACATGAGTAAACTTCTTTACTGAAAGTCTCTACTAATTCAAAAAGGGAAAGTTATCATAAGATCAGAGATCTTCAAAGCTCCACAAAACACTTTATTTGCATCTTTATTTGCAGGCCCAATCCTTGTGAAGGGTTAATTCTGTGGGTGACTCTGCTCTGCATGGAAAAAAGTTGGAATGGAAATAGAGGTCAGGGAAGAGTAATGTCTATACAGCTCTACTTCCTGTACCTTGAGTACAATTTTGACTACAATATTCAGCAATGAAAAGTTTGGGGAACTGTGACTAGGATGTATAGTATGAACCTTATACAGTGAAGCAGAGGACCTTGATTTTAGTAAGTGTGATACAGGGCAAATCACTTACCTTTTAAGGTCCCATACAAGTTTTTAAGACTATCCATTACAGAGTAGCTATTATTGTGTGTCAGAGGAGGGAGTTTTCACACTGAGTTCCCTATACTAATGAAATCATGGGTCTGGACCAATATTTTTGTAAACTGATGAAAATATGATTTCTTTTTTGAAGATGGTGGAGATGACCTGTGTGTGTTGTAAGGGAAGTAATTGCTTTCTTGAAAAGACCTTGAGATTAATTTTTATGTGTACCTGAGCCATTCAATGGAGAAGACTGAAGATGAATTGAACTATTTCTATTGGCCACAAGAATTTTTTCAAACAAAATACTGCATTAACCACAGTTTTAAAAAGCCTTCCAACTCAGACCAAGCATACATAATTGCCTCCTCACCTATTTGTGCCTATCTCCTTTCCTGCTCATTAAAAATAAATCTAAAGCTAGGACACACCTACGTGTATGACCTCAGCTTTGATTTTGCTACTCAGAAAATCCTCTATTCTGCTTTTATCGATTCCTTATCTCATTATTCAGTTACTGTTCCATGCCTTTTCCTCTCTCCTCAATTCCCCAACATTATCTCTACTCCTCACAGTTATTATAGATGACGGTGTTCTACTTCACCGAAATGGAGAACATCTGATAGGAGGTCCTTCACCTCTGTCCTCTAGTCCTCAAAACTGCTCAACATTATCACCTACCTGTTCTTGATTCCTCCACTCACATTAAAAAAAGGAATTTCTATTCCTCAAGAGAGTAGAGATTCCAAGCCATTCATCCTACATCCTTTTACCTCTCCATGTTGGTGACAATTTGCTCTGGCAAATTCTCTCTCTCACTCTCTTCTTCTTCCTCCTCCTCCTCCCCCTCTTTCTTCTTCTTCTTTTTTTCCACCTCAGTTTCCCAATCATGCCATATGAGGGTTGTTTGAAGGAACTGGATGTAGCCTAGAAAGGAAAAGATTCTGAAACTGTCTATTTTCCCCCTATGCCCAATTCCTGGAGTTCTCTTGCTCCTCATTCCCCCAACCCCTGCCCCAGGCCTCCTGATTTCCCTTAAAAGTCTTCTTTGCAATCTGGGGTTTGGCCCTGCTATTTTACAGAAATTGCTCTTTCAAAAGTCACAAATGACCTTTTGTTTTTCCCCAATTCTCTTCTATCTTGACTCCCTTGTAGAACATGATACTGCTAACCACTCATGCTTCCAAATAATGTTTCCTCCCTTGGCTTCAGAGACGCCTCATTCTCCTGGTTTACCTCTAAACTTTAATTACTTTTTTCTTTCTCCTCTGCTAGTTTCTCACCCTGTTCCTGATCCCTTAAGGTGGGTGGTGCTCAACATTCTGTCCTTGGCCCCTGTTCTTTTTCTGCAGATTCTTCCCTGGTAACCTCCTTTAATCTCCAATGGCTTCAACTATGACCCTGATACATATGGGTCCCAAATTTATATCTCCACTTGCAATCTCTTCTGACCTCCCAACTGAATCAGTAACTGAAGTGTGGTTCAGGGTGGAGGTGGGGGGAACACTGTATTTGCAATCAGAAGACCTGGGTTTGAGCCCTGGCTCTCATATTTTTATTACTTATATGCCCTTAGACAAGCTATTTAATATGTCTGGGCTTCAGTTTCCTCAACTGGAAGATGGTGGGGGGAGGGGGGGGGAGTGACACTTGGCTAGGTGGTCAATGCTCCTATGGTCTTTATCTGGAGAGATGGCTCTGAGCACAACAGGCACTTAAAACTCTTGACATTTTAGGATGGAATCTTTCTTCTCAATAACTTCTACATTTAACTGTGCTTGCATGTGATTCAAAGAAACAGGTCACACAAATAAAAATTCCTGACACTTGTGAAGAAGACTCAGAGACCATTTTAAAGCAAATGGCACATGGGCCATCTGTGCTACCTCAATGTCTCCGAAACAGACCTCTGTAGCTTTACTTCTCATATGAACCCTGGACTTAATGAGTCATTTTACAAACTACTACTCCAAATACTGCACTAAACATGGTTCTTTTATAAGTCTTCTAGTACAAGGATCACTCAAGAGTGAATTAAAGTGACAGTCTCCTTTGTACAGAAATGGATTTTTCCACTGCCAAAAAGGTGGCATGATTAACTAATAAAAAATCAGATATCGTACATCCTTTGATTTAATCATTGACTACAGATGGTGGATTTGATCCAAAAGGAAATGCACCCTACCGTGTTTTGGTAGCTGGCCCATTGGAGCAAAGTGTTTCAAAGATCAAAAAAGATAATCCCAACATCTTCTTTAGCTCTAGAATACACTAGAGATAGTGAAGAAACAAACTTCTAAACTCCATTAATTAATTAATCAATCTTGCATGGATTTTTGAGAGTTTACAATGTGTTTAGTGCTTTGCTTAAATAATAAGGTACATGCAGAAGAAAACTTTCAATGTCATAAGAGAGACTACATCATCTTGCAAATTCAGGACTTTAGTTTTCAAAGATGAATCTGAGACCTCCTAAGACAGATCAGGGAAGCCAGTTAAAATGATTTCTTGAGTAGGTTCCATCTAGATGGCTTAAGAATCAATCAGTTTAGAGAGGTGACAGAAGCTGGGGAAGGGAGCTTAGGGTAAGGGGATGGCCATGAGGGACTTCTACCTCCCTAGCTAAAGAGAGTTTATCTATCCATTTGGGGCTTAGTTTAATCCTGGTGCCTATTAGGCAATTGTTTAACTCCCAGTACACATACCATCGTTTTGATTATCTTACTTTCAAGAATCAACGTCACTTCCCTAGAGGCAAAATGAAAACATTTTTTAAATTTAGGGACAAAAGATTGCACTGAGCATTGTGTATCTGCTGTGAAGGGTACTGTGTTCTCATTAAGCTTCATGATAATCATCTGAGAATAGTTACAAAAAGTATTTTCCTTACTTTAAAGATAAGTAATTCAAGGCAAAAACAGGCATAAATAATTTGCCAAGGACAGCCAGTCATTTGTAGAAGAAATACTGGACTCCTAGATTAATGGCTCCCATCCTACTTCCTCCAAGTATAAAGTATGGTAATGATAATAGTAAAGTCTTTCCCACCAGTAATTCCAATTAATATTTTACTTATGATTTAGCTTCTTAAAAACTACAAAATCCTATGCAATTTAGCAATACCTCCAACAGAGACCGCTTATGTAAATTGATTGGGATAATGAGCTATTAAAATAGTTTATTTGGTGGGTTGAAAGTTTTTCCACTTGAAAAACGTATCAATATTAAAAGAGAAGCACAGAATGGCATAGTGGATGATAATAACAATTATTATAATTATCATTTATAAAGCACTTTCAGGTTCACAAACCATTTTACAAATATGATCTCATTTAATCCTCACAACAATCCTGGAAGGAAGGTGTGATTACTGCCCCCATTTTACAGATGAAGAAGTGGAGGCAGATAAAGTTTGTTCAAATCAGTTGCATAAAACCTGGATGTTTGCTTCTTCAACAGAACTGTTGTCTCATTAAAGCGTATACTGCCTCCAACTGTGTAGGTCACAACCCAACCAGGCATTCTCATTCTGGGCTATTCTTGTACATGTCTTCCCATAAGTCCATCCACATGCATAGGGCTTTCCTCTGAATGTCTTGATATTGTATTGCCATGTATTCATAGCATAGTTGGGTAATCACTGGCCTATGCATTGAAAAAGTATTAACTAGAGCTTAGAATTGGATGCTGGCTCTGTTATTAAAGCACAGACAAATAAGCATCATCTACAAAATGGAAATGATAATGTTTAAACTGTCTAAGCAACAGGGTTGTTTTGAGGAATGTGCCTTGGAAACCTAAAGGTCCTGTAAAAAATTGAATTTATTCCCTTCCCTGGCCATCACTCCCTTATATGTGTTGTGTCTCTCTATTAGCATCAGAGAATGTTTTCTCTTTGTACTATTTCACGCCAAAATTGAATGCTTGCTAACCTTACAAAGATGGATAAAATACATTTCATGAAAACAAAAGGCAAGTGAATTTGTGGAACCACCATGGCCACCTACAATCATTATAAAAATAATATTATTTCATCTTGGCCTCTATAACTCTTAACCCAAGCTCCCTGAGGGGCTTTCTGGCACATAGTAGGCATGTAAATGCATGATGGTTATGATGAGGATGATGACAATGATGAAATTAATAAGTGGAACTGCTATTTCTTTCCACCTCATAACAACCTAATTAACTGAATGACTTTCTTCTCTTGATTTTGCATCACACTTTAAAATAGATATATGAAATATTAGAACTGAAAGAAATTATCTCATAATGACGAAGTACTAAAGAGTTGTAGGAGTAGCTAGGTGACACAGTGGATAGTCTGCCAAGCCTGGAGTCAGGAAGATCCAAGCTTAAATCTGGCCTCAGACACTAACTTGCTGTGTGACCCTAAGCAAGTCACTTAACCCTGTTTGCCTCAGTTTCCTCATCTGTCAAATGTCTCCTCATCTGGAGAAAGAAATGGCAAACCACTGCAGTATTTTTGCCAAGAAAAACCTCAAATGGAGTCATGAAGAGTCAGGCATGACTGAAAAAAGACTGAACAACAGAAGAATTGTAGAGGTGGTAAAAGTCATATCATTAAATGTAAAGGGAGTAAAGGGTAAGTTGAGTTTTTTTTTCTTTAGTTAATATTTCTTTATTATCTAATATAAGCACTATAAGGAAGATAAAATACCCTAAAATCACCTGAATTTTGTGGGCGGGTGTGTTATTTTAAACAACTCATTTCTTTTCCATTTTTCCTGAGTCATGCAGAAAAAGTCAACAATGCTTGATTACATTTGTACATAGGGCACTGGGAAGTACCTATAAAAACCTCAGGTAGGGGCACAAAATATACATAGGAGAGCGCGTGTATCCAACATTATCAGTCACATCAGTTACAGCTGTGTTGGTAGAAGAAGAAAACAGAAAGACATGGCAAGCCTGAACTGGTCATATGAGGGAGAAAATGGTGAGCATTCCTCTACTGTTCCACATGGGAGGCAGAGCATTTATTGCTTTTTGGACATTCAGTACAGTTTTCTGTAACTGCAAAGGACTGGGTTAAGAGTTATAGAGGCCAAGATAGGTGAAATAATATTATTTTTATAATGATTGTAGGTGGCCACAGTGGTTCTACAAATTTACTTGCCTTTTGTTTTCATGAAATGTATTTTATCCATCTTTGTTAGCAAGCATTCAATTTTGGCATGAAATAGTACAAAGAGAAAACATTCTCTGATGCTAGATTTTCACTTACTTGCATGAGATGTCCTTTAAAAATACTTGATATAACTTAAGATATCTAATATAAGCTTAATATAGGTTTTAAGGAAACTTTTGAAAAGTAATAGAGGTAGTTTATAAAAAAACAAACTAGCCATCAAGCATCAAGTGAAGATTTGCATATCTTTGCATATTTTGCTTATGTTTACATATTTTGTCTTTCTAGGGCCTGAGCACTGGAGCAAACTCTACCCCATTGCTAATGGAAACAATCAGTCTCCTATTGACATTAAAACCAAAGAAACCAAGCACGATGCTTCTCTGAAACCCTTCAGTGTCTCCTACAACCCAGCAACAGCCAAAGAAATTGTCAACGTAGGTCATTCCTTCGCTGTAAATTTTGAGGACAAGGATAACCAGTCAGGTAAGTCAAAACATACTACTTCCTCTTTATTTTCCAAGGTAAACAGGCAGATCAATCAACCAACCAACATTAATTTTACACCTGCTATTTGCTATTTACTCTGCCAAATACAAAGACAAAAGCAAAGTAGTGAGGGAACTTACTCAAATTTTGACAGGGGAGATAGCATATACATGCACTGGTATATTCAAAATACAAAAAAAGTAGATACAAGGTTATCTTAGGGAGAAAGACACCAGCAGCTGGGGGAACTAAGAAAGTTTTGGTGCAGAGGAAGGTGTTTGAGCTATCTTGAAGAAAACCAGGAATTCCAAGAAGTGAAGGGTAGAATGGAGAGCATTCCAGGAATGGGAGACAGGTCACTTATGTGTGAGGAATAGAAAATAGGCCAACATGGCTGAAATGAAAGGTAAGAGGTAGAAGCCAGTTGTTAGAGCAGGGAGAATGTTGCACCTGGAGTCACAAAGACCTGAATTCAAATTCAGCCTCGGACACTTACTACCTGTGTGACCCTGAACAAATCACTTAACCTCTCATAGCCTCAGTTTCCACATCTGTAAAATGGGGGTAATAATAGCACCTACTTCTCACAGGGTTGTTGTGAAAATCAATTGAAATAATATCTGTGAAGCACTTAGCAAATCTTAAAGTGCTCTATAAATGCTAGCTATTATGAAGGAGAATGTTATATAAGAAGACTGGAGGTAGAAAAGGGCCAGGTTGTGAAGAGTTTTAAATATCCAACAGAGGACTGTATGTTTCATCCCAGAGGCAATAGGGAGATCATCATCATTATCATTATCATCATCATCATTTATATAGTGCCTATTTTGTGCCAGGCACTAAGCCAAATGCTTTACAAATATTATCTCATTTGATCCTCAAAATAATCCTGGGAGGTAGATGCTATTATTATCCCTATTTCACAGTTAAAGAAACTGAGGCAGATGGAGGTTAGATGACTTGTTCAAGGTTAACCAGCTAGTAACTGAAGCTAGATTTGAACTCAGGTATTTCTGACCCTAGGCCTACATTCTTTCCACTGAGCCACCTAGCTACTAGAATAAGACACAAGGTGACAGTCAGAGATGCCCTAAAGGAAAATCACTTTAGAGGTAGTTGGAAAACATATTGGAGAGGAAAGGGAGCCCAAAGAGAAAGAGATTGCGATAGTTCAGGAGAGAAGTCCAGAGGGCCTGAACTAGGTTGGGTAGAGGAATTGGGATTTATAGGAGAAACAACAAAATTTGTCAACTCTTGATAAATGAAATGAATGAGAATGAGGACAACATAGAGGTTGAGAACCATGGTGACTGGAAGGACCAAGTTGCCATCAACAGTAATAAGGAAGTTGGGTAGAAAGAAGGACTTGGTGGGGGTAAGGGGTGAGGTGGGGTGGTATAATTCAGAAAAACTTTAAGAAATAAAATAATTAGTCAGAAATATATTTATTCTGTAACACACCCATACACATTGCTAAAAATTATCACAATAATGTTCCATATAGGGCTAGTCTACACAAAATTATAAAGTTGACAAAACTGGTGTCTGGGGCTCTCTTGTCTTTTTTTTGTTTGTTTTTGCTGAGGCAGCCAGGGTTAAGTGACTTGCCTAGGGTCACACAGCTAGTAAGTGTCAAGTGTCTGGGGTCAGACTCCAAGGCCAGAGCTCTATCCACCAGGCCACCTAGCTGCCCCAGCTCTTATGCTTTTTCCCCTGCTCAGTGGTTCTTTCTCCCCTTGCATAGAGCTTTGAGTCTATCCATATTTTTTTTCTACTTTTCTCCATCAACACTTGCTCTCTACAAAGGATCTGATTAACTCATCAGCACTAAAGGACATACAGTTAATATGGTTTAAAGTGTTGCTTTTCTTATAGAGGTTTGCATTTTTAACAAGGTCAAAGAAATAACTCTCTGGTAGTGAAATGTCAATCATCAGTGATGAGGAACAGGAGGTATTATTTTTGGTTCAGATGTGATTTTCAGGCACCCCTGAAATCACATCTAAGTTAACTGCCTACTCCAAGGTTGGTGTAGGTTCTAAACTTTTTGTACAAGATTGTCAACATACGCTTCAGGTGCTTTGTTGGCCTTGCTAACAACATTCTTATTGAACATTGATGCCAGTTTAATTGGCATTTGTACAGTAGTCAAAAAAAATTGCAAATAGAAGATGGGAGTTATTAAAAGACAAATTAATGAACAAATAAATGAAGCATATATTAATCATTTACTATGTGCAAAGCACTGTGATGAAATAATTTGTCTGAAACAACACAAGCCAGTAACAAATTAGGGATAGCAATCCCCCAGAGCTTTTCCTTTTATCCTCATACTTCATCTACTTTGGCTTTAATCTCATTTAATGTTTTAGCCCTGGTCCAATTTCTACTGATTGCATTGGGGTTTCTAACTGGTAACTAGGTACTTTCTTTCTCATCCTA
This sequence comes from Vombatus ursinus, assembly GCF_900497805.2. Lineage (NCBI taxonomy): Eukaryota > Metazoa > Chordata > Mammalia > Diprotodontia > Vombatidae > Vombatus > Vombatus ursinus. The sequence goes on along the minus strand of NW_020954590.1, from coordinate 34,663,540 downwards.
GTACTAAAAGGTGGTCCAGTCGTTGGAAACTTCAGGCTGCGGCAGTTTCATTTCCACTGGGGGGCTGCTGATGACCATGGTTCTGAGCACACAATAGATGGAGTAAAATACTCAGCAGAGGTAAAATCATTAAAAGAGACATAATAATATTATGTGAGCAGCCTCTGAGAATTAATCCTTTCACTCTTCCCATTCAACTCCCAACCCAACTGAATAGATTTATAAAAAATGAGCAGTCTCCCTCAATCTACAGACATCACAGGCAGTGCCTATGTAATATCCTTCAGAGAAAGTAAATGATAAGTCAGTGCTTTGAAAGACCTATGATTTCAATGGTGCAGCCTCTTTTCTAACAATACAGATGTAACTTTTTATCAAACTTATAGAAAATTATTCAACTGAATGATTTTTAAAATATGGTACCCCCTCGAGATATTTCTGGATATTCCAGAAAAACAGTAAGTAATCAAAGAAGAAGAAGAAGAAGAAGAAGAAGAAGAAGAAGTAGGGCATATTATAATTGGATGACATTTTATTCAGTAGAAATATCTTACTTAAGAAATTTTCAGAATTCTGAGTAATTACATAACCTAATATTAGATTGCTTCCTTGTTATCCCTTAAATTTTTTTTAACTCAGAGAACTAGGGAGAGGGATACATTTTTAAAATCATTCAATTGAGTAATCTTCTACATGCCTAACACAAAATTTAACTTTTCTTCTAACCTAATATCTGTCTTTTTAAAAGAATTGTCTTTATTTCTTAAAGGGGTCAACTAGAAGCAAAATTTGGCCAAGTTTCCTGCTGCACTGTGAGCCATAAACTGATCTTTACAATGTTATATAGAGAGAGTCATATAATGTAGAAGTCAAAGAATAACCCAGACCAAAGAAAAGAAGCAAAGACCTATAAAAGATTATATAACCTTGTTTGGGATATATTACTTATGTAACCTCCATAAGATGAAATATTGTTTACCAGAAACAAACCATCTCTCTTTCTAAATCACGCTGAAAAACAATCACAAAGTCCCAAATAGTGATCCCTAGGACTTAGATATGCTACATAAAATTGTCTTCTAATAAACTTACTGATAAGGAATACTGTGTGGTACCGTTTAAAAAATCATAGCTTTGGAATCAGAGACCCTGAGTTCTAATTCAGCTTCTACCTGTATAAACTTAGGCAACATTTAACCTCTCTAGGCCTGTTTGGCAAAATGAGGGGGTTGGACTGAATCACTGTTGAGGTGCCCACTTAGCAGGCAGCCAGGTGACACAGTGGAGAGAGAAACCAATGTGGAATCAGAAAGACCTGAATCCAAATCTAGTCTCAGACATTTGCTAGCTGTGACCCTAGAAAAGTCATTTAACCTCTTTCTACCTTAATTTCCTCAATAATGAAATGGGGACAATAATAGCACCTACTTCACAGAGTTTGTGTGAATTAAATGAGATAATATTTGTAAAGTTCTCTGCAATGCTATACAAACTCCAGCTATTTTTATTTTATTTTTCCAACTCACAATTTATGGTCATACAAAGAGTTTGGGTAAGAGAGAGAAGATAACTTCATCTGCTGATATAAAAATCAGTCAGCCAGTGTGCCAAGAAAAAAATAGAAGCCTTATTGAGCTCTTCACCCCCAAGAGTGCTAGAAGAAACAAGATGTCAATTTTTTAGAAACTACAGCATAAGAATGAATAGAAAAGCACTCTCAAGACTGGGGATTTTCATTCCATTAATTTTGCCACAGAATATTAATTCAGTTATCTAACAGTAAGAATCTGGCCCCTTCCTGTCTTCTGGCTGAATTTTCAACATGATTGCAACACTTCAACTTCCTCTTTCTACATCAGGGATTCTTAACTTTTTTTGTGTTTCATGGACCCCTTCGGCAGTCTAATGAAGCCCATGGACCCCTTCTCAAAATAATTTTTAAATGCATAAAATAAAACACACAGGATTATATTATGTATAAAATAAAATACACAGATTACAAAGGAAACCAATTATATTGAAATGTGGTTATAAAATATTAAAAAAAAAGTTTGTGGACCCAAGGTTAAGAACTCCTGATCTAGGCAAAGGCATCTTTCTCTGGACTGCCAAATGAAAATGTATCTTGGTTACTGGTAGCTGTTATCTGCATAGAGAAGTAAAGAATAAACCACAACTTTTTAAATTTTTTTAAAGTTACACATAGTTCACTGGAATTCTGAAAAATATGCCAGTTTCTCTGAAGCAGCTCAGAAACCTGACGGCTTGGCAATTATTGGTGTTTTTATAAAGGTAAGTAAGAAAACTATTCAAATGTTTCTTCTGTCCAGATTAGAGTTTGAGATAGGACGGAACAAGAGGCCAACAGTATTCTAGTTGTTCTTCTGAGAGCTTTAATTTCATTTTTACTAATTCAAAGTAGATGAAAAACATCCCAGAGTGCCTTTTATTTGGTTTTCCTATTGACTTTGTTTCGTTTGGCTTCTCCCTCTGAAGAGAGGATGGTGGGGAGGATTCTGTTACAGATGAAAGAGGAGAGGAATCTTCTTCTCCTTCACTTTTGTCCCTCTCCCAAGCCTTCTTACAAATTTCTTGAAGAAGACTCAGGGATTGTTTAATCTCTGTTTCAGATTTAACCTCAAAATTCTCTAAGGATAATATATTAATGAAGCAATGTTGTTGTTGTTGTTGTTTTGTTGACTCTTCAGTTGATTTAGGAGATAGAAAATCAGATACTGGTCAGCTAATATACCAAGAAGTTCCTGAAACATCATCATGAAATTGTTATCTGTTTGGCCATTGGAGACATTAAAGGGTAGGAGGATATATACCAAAGACCAGAACTAAGGAGGACTTTCATTCCACTATCACTCCTTGGATTTTCATTTCTTATATATAAATGTCTTACACAAGTAGGTGCTTACTTGGACTAAAAATATCCCTCAGTATATTTAGAATACTTTAAATGAAACGTTAACTTACATATTTTTTCATATGCTCAAGTACAGATAGACAATGCACTCTCAGACATACCATCTTATTGCAAAATACCCACTGATAGAACAGAGGAAAATACCTTCTCCATTTAATATTTTTAATGGAAAGTTTACATTGACTTTGTTTTTTAGTAGTATTTGATTTACAAATTGCATCTGTCCCTTGTATGTTTATTTCTTTCATCTCATTTTTTTTCTTTTTTTATTCTTTTCTCAGCTTGGCCAGGCCAACCCAGTCCTACAAAAAGTAATTGGTGCCCTAGGTTCAATCAAAACTAAGGTAAATATCCCAAATCAAGGACTTACTATTAAGAAGTCTAGTCTTTGAGACTTACTAAATGAGGGGTACTGTGGAGAAGGGCAGGAGCAGGGAATATGGAGGGGAAAGGCACAGACAAACCTAACCCCAAAGCTCCCTGTATGTCAGCTACCTTAAGGACAATTCTGGAGTCAACTTTTGCAGTCATTTGTTGGAAGGGACCTGTGGAAGAATGAGTCACTTAGTAAATTCACTTTGCAATGTCCATTTAATGTATTTAAAATGTGGTAAACTTTCATTTCAAAAACAAAGATATGTATATTTCTTTAATAGCACAAAAGGATGTGTTGAGGATGCACTTTTAGGATTAATAAAGAATTGAATAGTTGAAACAAGCTATCCCCATCTGTCAGCTGAAATGAAATCATAGGTTCAGGGAGGAAAAAAATAACCAAAATAACTATTTGTCAATGACTTTACCACTCAGCTCTAATATGGTCTGGCATCAATTCTGTATTCAAAATAAGTGTTTTCATAATGCAGAAAATTGTGTGTACATATACAGAAACGTTTTATATATACACATATATATGTATATATTAAGAAGATGGCTTTATTCCAACTCTGAAACATCTTCAGTACTTGCCTGTTTTTAGCCTTATTCAAAAGGTAGAAAAACCTAGAGGACAAAACTTCAGGGTAGAATTTGTCACTTTGTCCTCTACCACCAATAATTATGATGTCTGGTGACATAACTTGAAGCAGCTAGGTGGCACAGTGACCAAAGTGCTGGTCCTGGATTCAGGAAATTTTTTGCTATTGTTGGGTTGTTTCAGTCATGTCTGACTCTTTGTGAGTCCTTTTGTGGTTTTCTTGGCAAAGATACTGGAGTGGTTTACCATTTCCTTCTCTATCTCATTTTACAAATGAGAAAGTGAGGCAAACAGGTTAAGTGACTTGCCCAGGGTCACACAGCTAGTAAATGTATGAGGCCAGATTTGAGCTCATGAAGATGAGTCCTGTTTCCAAGCCCAGTGCTCTAGAGCAGAGTTCGGATCCAGCCTCAGAAATTAACTGTGTGACCCTGGGCAAGTCACTTAACCTCTTTCTGCCTCAGTTTCTTCATCTATAAAATGGAGATGATAATAATAGCACCTATCTCCAAGGTAAAAATAAAATGAATTAATATTTGTAAAAAGTCTTTGCAAACTTTAAAGGGCTTTATTAATTCTAGCTGTTATTATAACATACTTGCTCATTTCCTCCACTGCACTATCCTCAAAAAATTTGAGATACTAGTGAAGTCATCAGAAAAAGTAAGGTAATGTTTATAGATGAGCATGAACCTGTAATTGCTAAAAAGTATTTTATATTATAACATATTTGTTTCAGGGCAAACAAGCTCCATTTGCTGATTTTGACCCATCTTCTCTGCTGCCTCAATCCTTGGATTACTGGACCTACTTTGGCTCTCTGACTCATCCCCCTCTCCATGAGAGCGTAACCTGGATTCTCCTTAGGGAGCCAATCAGTGTCAGTGCAGATCAGGTAGAGTATCATAGAGTGGGCCCAGGGAAGTGGAGAGAGATTATATCAAGTCACAAACAGTAGTTAATGAGGGGAAATAAAATTTCATTGGGTTTTTAAAATGTTATTTCTCCTTTTTAAAAAACACAGAATAGTTTATTCCTGTTTTTGGTCCTATTAAAAGGTCATTAAAATATTGTTCCTTGGATTTATTCTTGACAAAGAGTAAATTTCATTCATAAAGAAATCCCCATCTATTTCAAAGTTTTTCTGGCTACAAAGAAGAGAAATGTAGCTGGAAATTCCACTAGACAAACATGTGCAGTTAGATCCCATGGCTCAGAGATTGTGGTTCTGAACTATTATCCTGACAGTTATCGGTTTTTTTTTTTTACTTGTTAGAAGTACATGATTTTAAAGGTCAAAATGTTTATTTGCTCTCAGATCCTTGTCAAGAAAACTAAAGTTGAAGTTCATTGGCATCTCCGAATTGATTAAAATTTAAAAACACTTTTCCAACCAATTCTTTTAATCTACTAAATTTTGCAAAAGCAACTTCTGAATAAAGGGGAATACTTCTTTAAAAGTGAGTCTAGAAAAACCACTGTTAAGGCTGGTTCCATGCATCCCTAGTTAAAGGCAATAAAACTTATGGACCAGTTTTGGAAAAGAATCTCTGGGGAATTTGGTTTTCTACATATACTTTGATTTTCCCATTCAAGTTTTCACTGGAACATTTCTGGAATATTGTTATTACAGAATATTCACTGGAATATTCCATGGAATATTGTTACTCTTTTTCAACAAGATCTTCTTTTCACTTGTGCTATTCCTGAGAGAAGGCTAAGGCAAGAAAGATCTACCGGAATAGGTTTACACATCTCAGATAAATAGATTAATCAGTTTAATAGATTTTTTCAGTCAAGTTGATTATATTACACTAATTGGGTAACACTGAACTGGGTAGTCTATTCAGTAGCTTCATGGTAGTAAATGGCATGACTCAGAACTACTATAACATTTGAAGCCAAAATAGAATAAAAAAATCCTACCCCACCTCCCAAATTTGACTTTATTCTGGTTGTCTTCATTCTCATTCTCTCATTGTGTTAAAATACTCCATGACAAAGTAGGACTATACTTAACTGGTAGGCAGCTAGGTAGTCCAGTGCAGTCAAGAGGTTGTGGGCCTGAGTCAGAAGGCCTGAGTTCAAATCCACCCTCAGATATTTACTAGCTATGTGACCTTGGGCCTGTCTGTAAAATGGAGACAATAATAACACCTACATCCTAGATTTATTTTTAGGAAAAAATGAGAAATCTGTAAAGTACTTTGCAAATCTTAAAGCATTGTGTAAGTACTAGCTATAATTATTATTATTATTGTTATTATCATATAAATGTGGTCATTGTAATTCAGCCCAAGTATATCACTATTTTCTGTCTTTTTCTCTTTAACTCCTCAAATGACTTTAACATACCCTTCACAAAGAGAAGTGTTGAAATTAGGGGCTATCCCTCTCTTCTTTGCATGGGTAAAAAGAATCCACTTCTTATTGTGAAGTCAGTTTTGAAAATAGAATTGCATTAATTCCACTGGGTATAGTGAATATTGGATGGCCTTTAACTGCTTTTGAAATTCAAAAAAAAAATCAATTTTTCCTCCTAGCTGGCCCAGTTGCGAAGTCTTCTGTCGAATTCTGAAGGTGAAAAAGCCAGCCCCATACTGCACAACCACAGACTCCCCCAACCACTGAAAGGAAGAGCAGTGAGGGCCTCGTTCCAGTGAAGTGCCTGTTGATTAGAAGTGAACTTATCTATTTTCAAGGGAAAAAAAGCCAGTATCTTTTCTAAAGAAATCTATTTAAAACATTGGAAGTAAATGTCTTATAGGAAGTTGGTATGTAATGAATGTTTGTTGAATTTGAATTTGTTTCATGAGGGGCACGTGCGCTATTTAGTTAGTTATTGCCATTTCATTAAATTCAAGTTGCATAAATTTATTATACTAATCTTCTCTATGAAGAAAGACACTTTACTCTTGGCTTTTAATATTTTTATGTGCATTTAGTAATCTGTAAGCTAACCATCATTTAAAGTTGTGCTAAAGTTCAAGTTTAATTAATGGAATTCTTTATGATAGCAGTTAACGCATGCATATGATTTAAAGGGAATCATTAAGAATGACATAATTAAGGGACAGCTAGGTGGTGCGGTGGGTTGAGCACCGACCCTGAAATCAGGAGGACCTGAGTTCAAATCCAGCCTCAGACCAAACATTTGACACATACTAGCTGTGTGACCTTGGGCAAGTCACTTAACCCCAATTGCCTAAAAAAAAAAAAAAAAAGAATGACATAATTAGCCTTTCAGTTTGACCAATAAAATATTTTTCCTTTCTCCTTGTCTGTTATATTCTTTATTTTTATTGAAGTCATTTATTTTTCTCATTCTCCTTATAGCCTAAAAACCCACATGGTTTGCTTGTAAAATAATATAGTACTCTTCCACAAGTATAATAACCTGGCTTTTAAAGCAAATTTAGATGTAAAGCTAATTACTTAGAAATAGCTTACAAAAGGGGCAGTTAGGTGGCGAAGTGGATAGAGCACCAGTCAGGAGGACCTGAGTTCAAGTCCAGCCTCAGACTACTTGGCCTTCCCTCTTACTCTAAAGTAGTTAATGGCTGTATTGCTCCCCATCTGGAGAGAAGCATTAATCACAGAGAAATAGTTATCCCTCAGTAGTGGCATGCAAGGAAGCCGGGGAAAGGGAGAATGACAAAATAAAAACAACCCAATAAAAGAACGTAGGCTGTGGCCTGATACATACTTATGCGTTCCATTGGCTTGCTGGAGTCTCTAACAGTTCTGGAGGGAGCCTCCTCTTCTAATGTTGAGTCTCTTTGAACATCCTGATCCTAAACTACACTTCTGGGGGAAGATTAATTTTGGTATAGTAGTATAATCATAGGCAGCTAGGTGGTGTGGGAAGACTCATTTTCATGAGTTCAAATCTGGCCTCATACATTTACTAGCCTGTGTAACCCTGGACAAGTCACTTAACTCTGCCTCAGTTCCTCATCTATAAAATGAGCTAGAAAAGGAAATGCCAAACCATTCCAGTATCTTTTCAAGAAAACCCCAAAATGGGGTAACAAAGAGTTGGACAAAGGCAACCAGAAGGCAGATGGTCTAATATCACATGGCTCTTGGAAACACTAGAGTGTCCCCAACACTAAATTGAATGAGGAAAAGGAGGAGAAATCTAACTGTTCTGAAAAATAATCTGAAACTATGCCTCTAAAGTCACAAAACTCTGCATACCCATTGACCCAGCAATACCACTGTCAAGCCAATACCCCAGATAAATCAAAGAGTAAAAGGACTCATATTTAAAATATTTGCAGCACAAAATTTACAAGACAGAAATATTTCAAGTAGCTCCTTTTGTAGTGTCCAAGAACTGAAAACGAAGGAGGTGCTCATCAATTGGGGAATGATTGAACAAATCATGGGATATGAATGTGATTAATACAATTATGCCATAAGAAATTACAAAAGGGAAGGTTTCAGACAAAGCTGGGAAGACTTGTATAAACTGGTGAAGACCTAAGGGAGGAGAACCAGGAGAACAATTTACACAATAACAACAACATGGTAAAGATGAACGACTCAGACTACGAACCCCAAAGCATGCCCTTCACCTCCTGAAATAGAGATGGTGGATTCAAGATACACAATGAGACACATTTTTGGACAAGACCAATGCAGGAATTTGTTTTGCTTGACTATACACATTTGTTATAAAGGTTTTATTTTTCTTTCATTTCAGGATGAGGGGAAAAGGAGAGAAAACAAATGCTTGTTAATTGAAAAAAATTAAAAAGAAAGAAAACAAAAAGGAGCAGAGAAGCAAGTTTGACGTTCATATTTAACTGTCCACTGGCTCAGTGGATAGAGCTCTGGCCTTGGAGTCAGGAGGACCTGAGTTCAAATCCAACCTCAGACTCTTGACACTTACTAGCTGTGTGACCCTAGGCAGATCACTCAACCTCAGGCAGGTCACTCAACCCCTGATTGCCTCACAAGAAAAAAAAAAAGAATAGAGAATTTAACTTATTCTACGTAGTGTTAACATTTATATTCACATCTTCTTTAGGAGATATTAAGATGTAACTTCTTCCATAAACTGTATAGTTTGTTTTGTTTTAACTTATGAGAGGTAGTAAACGAGCAGCTAGATGGTCCAGTGAATAGAGCACCAACCCTAGAGTCAGGAGGACCTGGGGTCAAATCCAACCTCAGATACATAACACCCACGAGCTATGTGACTCTGGGCAAGTCACTTAACCCCAATTGCCTCACCAAAAAAAATAAGAGAGAGAGAGAGAGAATTTCTCATATCCATTTTTCACAAAAAAAGAAAAAGAGAGGGGGGAAGGCTGTGTTGTGGGAAGCAGGGTAGATGTGCTGAGTAAAACCCTAGGAAACAAAAACAGGAATTAAACAGGGTGGCATCTCAGGGAATTTCTTGACTGATCTATTTTTTGATTAATATAATGGGGAAAAGTTGGGAAATGTATCCCAAGGACATGATAAAAAGGAAATTCAGTCTTTTGGGGGAATCATTGATTCTTGACAATTCTTAGCCTCAATTTCTTGATCAGTAAAATGGGAATAATAGCACTTACCTCACAGGGTTGTGGTGAGGATCAAATGAAACAACACTTGCAAAGTATTTTGCAAACCTCTAAGTACTATATAAATGCAAACTATTATTTATTCTATTATTATTATTACCTTCACAGATGAGTTACCTTCCCTTTATTCCTGCATCCCTAACTATGGCCACCTATCTCACTGGTGTGGACTGATTATAAAGGGGAATTGGGCAAGTGTGGATCAACCAAACAAATCCACCACCAATGCTGAAGTAACAACTCAAAGCCTACGCTCTGCTAATGATCTGTCAGTAGTATTATTTTCTCATGCAAAGGGATAGAATCATTAACATTATTAACAACCAATAATAATATTGCTCACAACTAATCTTTTAGAATAATTTAGGTGCTGTTTAGTGGGAATTGGCATTATCTGCTAAATAAGATACTTCCCAATCCCGTGATTTGATGAATCAATGAATAAGCATTTATTAAGTATCTGCTTAGGCACTGAGTAGGTGTTAGGCACTGAGGTGAGTGCTGGGGTTGTGAAGACAAAATGGAAACAGTCGCTACTCTCAAGTAGTTTATGTGCTACCAGAAGAGACAATGTGGGAACATATAAGCATATACAAAATCAATTCAAAATCAGTATAAGGTAATTAGGGGGAAAAGCCATGAACAACTCAAAATGATGAAAAACAATTAATTTTTACAGTGATGTACTTGTTGAGAAGGAGTATGGTTTATACATTCATAAACCTACACTAGAAAATCAGCTGTTAAAAGATACTCAGATATTGGCTATGGGCATTCCATGGGTTGATGTGACCAGAAAAATTAATTAGTTAACCTAGCAACCAACCTTCTAGTCATAAGCTACTCAGTATTTAGCTAAGCTGGTCCTTTGAGATGTGGCATAGCTTGTCACAGGACCATACCTGAAGTCATTCTAGCTTTGTATAACGTGCCAGAGCTTTTGCCTGACATAACTTTTGACAACCCAGAGTCACCTCCACAGCAAGATGAATCTCCATCGTATGACTTTCCCAAAATAAAGAAGAAAATCCAGATAGTTCATTGTATTCTCTTCTCTGAATGTAATGTTCATTTTTTGAATGCAAAGAAATTCCTTTTATCTGGCCACTCTGTATCATTTTCAATGAACAAATGGTTATTTTATCAAAAATTATAATTCTTTCTGACCCAGTTTTCTCTCCTTTGTATATAATAGCCTTAAATGCTCAGAACACATAGCTTATAGTGGTTTTAGAATTTGGGAGCACATCTCATCCAGGCCAATTTATTTGTAGTCAGCATGATAAACCCTCCACAGCCCTTTGTTTTTTGTGTTTTCTAAAGGCCCATGAAGCACCACGAATTCCTGGCTAACTTCTGAAAACTTTGGAATAACTCCTAATTGTAACACATGCTTTGAAAGTTCACGAACAAATGCTGTCCAATAATAGAGTCAACATGCTTCTGAATTCTTTTAACCATAATCAAGACAAATATTAAACTAATGCTCTTCAAAGTCAATGAGATATAGAATATTCTATGACTGAAATTCTATCTTTCAATTCATATTCTATGACTTTCAATTCAATTTAACAAGAATTTGTTCATCACTTAATACATTCCAGGATTTGTGCTAGATGCTGGGAACATATGGAAAAAAAGTGAAAAAAAAAATCTTGGCCCTCAAGGAAGTTTCATTCTTCCAGGGGGAGAGGAAGACAATACAAGTTATACATGGCTACACAAAGTAGGTTGTGATGGGGTGAATGAATGATCCAGATAAATTGTTGGAAGAAAACACATGGAATCAGGAAAAGCAACCAACTCAGGGAAGATTTCACAGAAGTGGCACCAGAGTCAAACCTTAAAGGAAAAGAAGGATTCGGAGACACAAGAATGATCACAGAGTGTTTTCCACTCATAAGCATTTTATGTACAAATACATCAAGGTGGGATAGAGTATTTTGAGTTTAGGGAACAGCTAGTTGCCCAGTTTGGCTGGAACATAGAATGTGTGAAGGGAGGCAATGTGAAATGTAGGGTAGAAAGGCTAGTTGGGACCAGATTACATAGGACTTTCTTTAAAAAAAAAAAAAAAAAACCTTTAAAGGAGTTGTGTTTTATCCTAGAAGCAACAGGCAGTCACTAAATTGGGAGTTACCAAAAGAATGACATGTTCAGAACTATGTCTTTGATTATTTTGACAGCTATGTGAAGAATGTATTAGATAATCTTGATTCCAGAGGATTGTTGATGAAATGATACAATTTTCTCCTCTCTCTAGAGAAAGTAGTAGCAGACTAGTAGTCTAGTAGACTACCTGGATACAATGAAGCATATGCTCTCAGACATAGTCATATTCTTGTTGCTTTGCTTAACCATGTTTTGTTGCTTATAAGAGAGGGTTCTATGGGGGTGGAGGTAGAGAGAAGGGAGTGACCATACTACAATAAACATGCCAAGAATTAATGAGGGCCTTAACTAGAATAAGCTGCTAGGTGGTGCAGTGTATCAAATGCAAGACTTAGTGGAAGGAAGACCTGAGTTCAAATTCTGCCTCAGACAATCCCTGTGTGATCCTGGGCAAGTCATTTAATCTCTGGGTTAATGTCCCATCTGTAAAGGGGTGGGGGGACAATAATACCTCACAGGATTGTTGTAAAGAATAAACAAGCTATTATGTATATGTAAAGCACTTTGCAAACCTTAAAGTGTTATATAAATGTTAGCTATTATTAATGACATTGTTAAGCAAGTGGTAAAAACTGCAGAAGAAAAATCAATAAAACTTGGAAATTGATTGATTGGTTGGGAGCGGGAAGAAAAAAGAATCAAAGATGACTCCAAGGCTTTGAGTCTAGGTGAATGGGAGGATAGCAGTGCCAAAAGCAGAAACAGAGGAGTTTGGAGGAGGGAAGAAAGAGATCAGTTCCATTTAAGAAATGTTGAGTTGGCCAGGCATCCAGGAGGCAAATGTGAGATTGGCATGCTGAGGAGACATTGGCCTAGTGATATTGATGTAGACATTATCTGTGTAATAGAAGCAGCAAGTCCTCAGAGCAGATGAATTTCAATTCAAATAAGCAAGCATTTATTAAGCAACCACTATATGCCAGGTATTATGTTAGGCACTGGGGCAGCTAGGTGGTGCAATGGATAGAGTGCTGACCCTGAGTCAGGAAGATTCACTTCAAATCTGGCCTTAGACACTTGTTAGCTGTGTAACCCCAAGCAAGTCATTTAACCCTCAGTTTCCTCATCTGTAAAATGAGCCAAAGAAGGAAATGGCAAACCACTCCAGTATCTCTGACCCCAAATGAGGTCACAAAGGGTCAGAAATGACTAAAAACGACTCAACAACAACATGTTAGATGTTAGGAAAACAGAGACAAATCAAATAGTTCCTGCCCTCAAGAAGCTTAAATTCTACTGGACCAAAACCATAGAGACAGAACATAGATAGTAAGGAGAAGAAAGCTCAAAAATCTAGGACAGGGTATTAGTGGTTATTTAATTTAGATACCTACAAGGAAGAATTACTATAGAGTACATGTCAATGAAATTCCTAGCCACTCAAAGAGATAGACCTAAGAAAATAAGAAATAGACATGAGAAAAACTGAGTAACTATTTCCCAAACTATGACAAGCAGTTGGATGGGCAGGTCATTGAATTAGTTTATCAGGATACACATGTTGAACAAGCACTACAGATGGATGGTAACCTGTGCCTGAACCTGAACAGGAGGAAGAGAGTGAATAGTAAGGCATTCATGGAAACTGAAGTATTTCTGGTGATTCCCAAACTGCTCCCAAACACCAAAACCTATCTCTTTTGACACTGGACTGGACAGCCTCTGAGGTGCCGTCCAGCTTTTGGTCTATGATCCGATGAATATAATAACACTTTTCCTGTTTTGCTATCTAGTTGTTATTCATGAAATTCTAGCCTCAACAAAAGACGAAACTTCTGAGCAACCCAAAGTGTAAAGAAGAAAGATAGGGTGAGCATAAAGACAGAAGTAGAATATAAGTTATCATGCAAGAAATGTGTGATTGGAAAAGGAATTGGATTGACCTGCTATCAATAGTACCCGAATGATGGACAGCCGGACTCCTACATTGTTACCTCTGAATCATTCAAAGATCTGGAAGACCTCAGGTATGCTGGGTGGGATGTATAGAAGGACTTAAAGAATAAAAAGGCACGGATGGATTGCGATCCACTTTGGAGTGGATACCTACGTTGAAGAGATCTTTGATCCGTTGACATATTGAAGGAAAGAATTCTAGTCAACCCCATAAGCACATGCATGATACATAATCCTCGGGTCTCCAACTTTAGACTCTAGAAGTCACTTGAGTTCACTTGTTAAATAACACTTCTTCAACATTTCAAGACATTCATGATTTCATAGAATGTTAAAGTTGAAAGAGACCATCATCTCGTCCAATTGTTCCTAAGCAAGAATTCCTACTAGAACAGGAGTTCATTGCTTTGTTTGTATCCTGGACTACTCCGGCAGTCTGGTAAAGTTTATGGAGCACTTCTCAGAGTAATATTTTTAAATGCATAAAATAATAAACTTAGCATTACAAAAGAAAATAATTATAATAAAACACAATTATGATGTTTTTTAAAAACAGGTTCATGAACACTTGGTTAAAAATCCTTGTTCTATAATATTACTAATAAGTATTTATCCAGCCTCTACTTAAAGTTCCCCGGTGATAAGGGACTAACTACATAGTGAATTATACTTCTAGGCAGCTCTAATTGTTAGGAACTTTTTCTTTTATATCCTCAGATGGATTTGTGATCTCATCAATGCAGGTATTACTTTCAATAATACAGATTGTAACACATTGATGCCCACCCATCATGTGATACTCTTTCCATGTATTCCTATAAATTCAATATATCCAAAGGACCAAAGACCTTCCTCACTTTCTCTTTACATCATGACAGTACATACGTTATCCATCATTCATTGTTTTTTTCATTCATATATTTCTTTGATGACATCCTTAACGTTGCTTCTCCTTTGTAATGCCTTATATGCAGTGAGATAGAGCCTCTTCATATTCACCAACAAGCAGCCCCAACCTCCCTGTTGAGGGGATCATGGGACGGTCCACTCCCCCTATGCTTCACTGAAGCCTGTCAGTAAGCAAGAGTAGGCTTAAGGCACCTTTCTGCTCTTTTAGTCCCCATTTCTCAGTTCCCACCAGGTTCACAGTGCCCAGATGGATGCAAACCCTCCTCCACCCCATCCCAACCTCTATAGCAGTAACCCAGAGCCCTGCTCAGCACTAAGTCCTTTTTTGTTGTCCTCAGTATTCATTGCAAGCCTCAGCTAATGCTGGACTTTAGTGTTCCTGTTCTTATTCTTATGGAAATGTGTAACTCTTTGGTATTCATGCTCAGTTATCTACCTTTGCTTCTATTTTTTTCTCCATATATCTCTTTCAAAATCTAAATTTGTTGATCCAGTCAACATCTCTTTAGAGAGTTATCCATTTTATTCTTCATCAGGAGATTTTTATTTTTGTTATCAGTGTTTGATTCTTGAGGACATCTCATCCTACAAGAGCCAAAATTCTCCTTAAGAACTTTAAGCCATAGGATTTTTCCTTATCCTTTCTCTAAACTCTGCATATCAGACTATGCCCAGCTTTTTCCTTCATATTTAAGATGGCAAAGTCACTTCTTCCCTTCCCTGTATATGTCAGCAAACAATTCCTCCCTGTGGGCCAAAATCCTGTACAAAATTTCAGTTCCCCTCATCATGACCACATCCTTTTAAATATTAAAGTAATCATGGCCAAGAAATTATCAGTTGCACTACTTTTAGCAGAAAGAAAGCTCCTGATGATGTCAAAATATTTAAAGCTCCTAATCAGTACTATGGGGCAGCAAGGTGATACAGAAGAGTGGTGGGCCTGAAGTCAGAAAGATATCTTCCTGAGTTCAAATCTGGCCTCAGACACTTAACTAGCTGTGTGATTCTGGGCAAGTGATTTAACCCTGTTTGCCTCAGTTCCTCATCTGTAAAAATGAACTGGAGAAGGAAATGGCAAACCACTCCTGTATCTTTGCCAAGAAAAATCCAACTGAAGTCGTGAAGAGCTGGACACAACTGAAACGACTGAACAACAATAACAGTCACTACTATGTCATGCCAGGTTTGTGACCTGTTTATGCAACTATCATCTATTTTTCCCTTCTAGCCAGGTGTCTTATGTTATACTTCCATTACAATATAAGTATAGTATCTTCTTGCATTAAACCTCACCCTAGTGCTCTCCTCCTTATAATTCATAGATATTCTCATAGGACTATATCTTCTTCAGACACAATGCTTTGGTACACTGCTACCTTTACCTAATACATTACTTTTTAAATAAGATATATATCCTGGTAATGACACATCCTGAGTTTGTGATACATTTAAAAAACAATAAAAACAACAACAACAATTTCATTGGCATAGTGAATACTTGTTGAAACTCCTACTGACCACATGAAAACCAATCACAGACAATTATGGGACTTATCTCCAACATAGCCACACCTATCCTTATCCCCCAACATTCCCAAATGTGATCCCTCTTTCTTCCATGTAAGCTCCCAGACACCCACCTTTTTGTCTGGGGATTGACTTCTCAGGACGGACATAACCTAACCAGCACTGGGGAACACATAGCAAAAACTACACAGATACCTTTGGGGAAATTCCATGAACCCTTTCCCAAGCATATCTGCCCCTTCCCCCCCAGGTCACCTGGCGATTTGGCTGACATCCCTTGAATGGTCTTCTGGCATAGTGACTGGTGAGTAATATTCCCAGAACCCCATCCCTTTTTTTTGCTTTGGGTGGGACAGAGTGAGTCACACAGAATGAGCAGGCATGGATAGGTTCTGACCCACATCTCAGATTTCATTACAAAAACTTTCTTCCCAAACCTACACCTCTCCCAAACTTCCCTATTTTTGTCAAAGGTACCAGTATCCTTTCAGGCACTCAAACTCAAAACTTCATTATCACTTCAACTCCTCCCTTACCCTCACCCAAAATCCAATCAGTTACTAAATCTTATTATTTCTACTCCCATAATATCTTTGGCCTCCATCCCCTTCTCTCCATTCAGACAGTCACTAGAATAGTTTAGTTTCTCATTACCTCCTGTCTGGGCTACTTCAGTAACCTCCTAATTGGTCTCTCTGCCATGAGTATCTGTCCACTCCAATTGACCTTCCACACAGCTAGTAAAGTAATATTCCTAAAGCATAGGTCTGACCATGTCACTTTCCTACTTAAAAAAGCGATAGTATCTCCCTATGGATTCTAAGATAAAATATTATTTCATATTTATCTCATCCTTTGTCCATGTCTACTTTTGTAGATGCTTTATAATGTTTATAATTATTTCTATAATAGAATATGTATATAATTTATAATTATGTAAATATGCAAATGAGGTACAAGCTCAAACTTAAAAACTTTTTCTGCTTTTTTATTTTTTTTGTCCTAAGACATGGGTTAGTTTTTATAAAAATTCTATGTAATGCTGAGTAATTCAGCAATTTGTTCAGTTTCATATTCTCCATTTTGTTTCTTTCTGTTAGATTAATCCAAAATTGAGAGTGGGAATTTGAAGTCTCCTGTCACCATTGTGTTAGTCTATTTTCTTATAGTTCAGATAATGTTTCCTTTCTGAATGTGGTCGCTAGGGTATTTGGAGCATATGTTTATATCCAATATCGGTTTATTGTCTATAGTTCCTTTCAGCATAACGTAGTTTTCTTATTTATCCCTTTTATTTTTTAAATGTTTGTTTTTGCTTTGTCTATCTGCATGATTGCAACTCCTGCTTTTTTGATTCACTTGATGCATAGTAAATTTTTTCCATCCCCTCAGTTTTATTTTATGTGTTTTTGTTTTTGAAATGTTTGTTTAAGCTACAAATTGCAAACTTTTATTTTCTTATTTAATCTGTCATTCTTTTTCATTTTATTGGATTGTTTAATCCATTTACATTTAGCATTGTAACAGGTTTATATTTTCCTCCATCAGTCTCTGATACTGTTTTTTTCAAGTTATTTTTTTCCTTCTTCTACTATAAACATAGCACTATGTTCCTGCAGTTATTTTACCTTAATATCTTTTTTAAAGAGGCCCTCTTCCCACTGGCTTTCTTCCCCTCATCCTGATTCACCTATCCCATTCAGTACCCTTTTCCCTTTGGAGTTTTACTATTATTCCTTTTTCCCTCCTGTTTTTATCTGGTTATATAAATATTACCTCCCCCCACACCATTTTCTTCTCAGTCAAGTAGATTCTCCCTTCCTCTCTTTCCTATTGTTTAGTTTTTTTAAATTTCATTTTTGCTTCCCTTTCCAAAAAGGATTTTTTTTTTACTGTCTTCATTATCCATTCTCTCTTTCTATCTCGTACCTCATTCCCTGATTCATGACCCCTGTAGTTATCTGGTCTCTCTCTTTTCTCTGTATTTCTCATGCAACTAAGGTTTCCAAGATATTCATTCTAGGGTCTCCCCTCTCGGCAATTTCAGCCACTGCCAAGTAGAAGTTGTCCATGGATTCCCCTTTTCCATTGGGCCTTCCTCCTAGAACAATGACCAATTATTGGAGGTATCAAAGAGGACACTGCCCCATGGTGGGGGCCTGCCCTAAACACATCCTGGATTATGAAGCCCACCACTAATCTCTACCTTCTTCCATTGACCTTTTTTTCCCCCCACATTTGCCTGGAAATCTCCTTCCTGTCACCATGCTTTTATTCCTTCAGTGCCAGCTGTCCCCACCTCAGGACAGATAAACTTTTCAAGCACCTAATTCCCCAGGTTTCAACCAGTATAAGGTTTTTTCCTCCCTCCACTGCCTATCTCTCTTTACCCATAGGAATGAAACCCCTTCCCACCTTCAAAATAAGACTTCCTTCCTTGCCTACCCCTTTTCAATCTTTCTCCCTCCTCTTCACCCACTCCCCTTAAGGCTCTTCTCTTTCTGAGACCACAGGGATCACCTTTCCCTTATTGCAAGCCTTTGATTTGACCTCAGCACATCACACATGCCTTTTTATTCCCAGGCTCTCCTCTCCTCTCCTTCATGTACCCTACTCTATTCTAATGAAGTCCCACAAAACAAACAAACAAAAATACTGATTCCCTTATATCCAGGGTGTCGCAAGCTCTGTCCAGTACACCCCAGGCTCATGTCTTCCTCACTCACTTCTCTCACTCTTACTTCCACCCAGCTTCTACCTTCGTCCCTATCTCCTTTTGTACATTTAGAAAGAATTTCTTTCTGGTCTCTCTGCTGCCCTTCTGTTGCTGTCCTTGCTTGCTTCATTTATTCACCCCTGCATCTCTGTCATTTGGAGTATTCGAGAAGACAATAATCACTTCAATTCTGGTTTTCTTTCTAAAAGTGTTTTAAACATGTTTGCTATTGAATGTCCATCTTTTTTCACATATGGTTAAGTTCAGATTTGCAGGATATGTCACCCTGGGATGCATTCTGAACTCCATAGCTCTTCAGGACACATTATTCTATTTCCCTCTACATTTTCTGGTGGGTGCAGAATTGTCTTGCATTATTTGAATTTCCTTTCCTTTGTATTTGAGGGTATTTCCCCTAATCACTCATAGAACTTGTTTTTTAATTGAATTGTTAAATTTAACAATTTATGTGTCTTGGAGTTTGCAGCCTTCCCCCCCACACACACTCTGGAAGTGATCTGTGAATTCTTTCAACTTGGAATTTAATTTTCCATGTTTAGAAGTTCTTGGCAGTTCTGTTATTTCTGGCATTATAGTGTAAAGGTTTTTCATCTTGTCCTGTTCTTCTGAGAGACCTATAATACTGAAGTTGTCTCTAAGCATCCTGTCTTTGAGATCTATACATTTTGCTTGCACAGTAACCGTATTTTCTCCTAATGTTATTGTCTTTCAGTTCTGTGGATTTACATTCCCAACCTATTGTTCTCTCTTTTGTTTCTTTGGTGAAACTTGTCATCACAAGTCCAAAGCATAGTGCATGGCACACAGTAGGTACTTAATAAATGTTTATTGATTGATTCCAGGTTTTTATTTTGACCATTACTTTTGCTGTGCAGGCCATAAATTTTGTTCTCTTGATTTCCATTTCTTTTTTCATCACTCAGGAACAGGATGTTGCAGCTCCATGTTCTCCTCATATAGCACAGGGCCCTCTGTCTCATCACCTAAGCCCTCACATGTGATTTACCTGTCATGAAGTCAGAGTTCAGCATTTCTCCAAAGGAAAGAGAAAGCACACCAGCCCTCTCCCCTATCTGTTCAAGAATAAGTTTGAATACTCTTAAACTAATCTGTAGAAGGGAAGAAAAGCAAGACTTAGGACAGATCACTGTCCTTTTAAAGATCCATTGAGGCAACATCTCTCCCAGCTCAGGAGATGGTTTCATTACCTCAAAGTTCTAGTCTTCTAGAATTTAGCCCTATGTTTCCCCAGAGTCCCCAGAAGTTTCCAGGGGAGCCCCAGGGCAACTCTAAGAGTTAGGCCTATAGACCTTCTCCTCTCAAGCATGATCCAATCCTTGCTACACATTCTGCACAATAGTCTATGTGCTGGCCAATGTGGAAATTTGCTTTGCTTGACTATGTATTTTTGTTATGAGAGTTTCCTCTTTCTTTCTTCCTTCCTTCCTTCCTTCCTTCCTTCCTTCCCTCCTTCCTTCCTTTCTTTCTTTCTTTCCTTCTTTCTTTCTTTCTTTCTCTTTTTGTTTAGTTAGGGGTAAGGGATAGAGAGGGAGAGAAAATAAACTCTTGCTAATTGAAAAACAATTAATTTTTAAACAATGATAGTCTATGCCCATCCTGATTTTTCATGTTTTTATTTAATAGTATAAACCCTAATATAACCCCTAAATGATTAAAATCATAATTGAAATTACAACCTAAGTTGCTCCTGGATTCCTGGGTGTTGGGGGGGAGGGTCTGGCCATGACAATGGCCATCTCAGCAATACATCTCTGCTTAATTTGTAATTAAGAGAGGGCAAGGGGACCATTTTGAAATGTGTGCTCTCTGATTAAAGTTTGAAGAGCTACAATCAGAGCCCTCATTTAACCAGGTTCCCCAGCCAACCATGTTCTCATATCCCACCTGACTTTGGACTTTTCCAGCCTTCCCCTGTACTAGCTACCTACTCCCTCCCCTTTTTAGCTTCCTTTTGTGTCTTGTCTTTCAATTTTAAGTTCCTTTAGAGCAGGGGCTGTCTTTTCTTTTATGTATTTGCACTCCTAGAGTTTAGCACAGTAATAGGTGCTTAATAAATGTTTATTGACCTACTGATTTTAGATCAGAACTAGGACAAGGAATAGGCAAGTTGGGTAGCTACCTCAGGTGCAAAATACAGCAAGATGCAAAGAAGAATATTTTTTAACCTTAATCTTTTATAAATGCAAATCTTTAAAAGCCAGAAAATATCCCTTTCCATAGCACAGGGGTATTCATTCTACGAAAAATCAAGTCTTGTGTGTTACAACAAGGCCTCAAAGCCTTCAATGGACAGACATACATACAGGAAATAATTTTCAAGTGTAGGGGCACAATTTTAAAACTTTGCTTCTGGTATGTAAGTGTCTTAACCCAAACTGCTTGGCACCCAGAATCTGAGCTCGTGTTCCTGACTATGATAGTAACTTAGCCAAATCTGGCTGGTTTCTGCTTTTATCACCACCTTAAAAGAACAATATGTTCTTTTCTAAAGAAGCAAACTGATAGTGACTCTTACTACATATTTGCCTAATATTGACACAGTCTAGGACACCCAAGCCTCTTCTTAGATTCCATTATCCCCTCGTTGATATGACTCCTAATCCAGGGCTTTCAAAGGTCATTGGTGAAACTGAAGATAAAGAATAATCAAGGAAAGAGAGGTGAGGGCTCAGTTTGAGGGATTCCTCTGCAAATAATATCCAGAAACTTCTGAAAGTGTTTTGTGAAAAGAGGAGCAAATGAACCATGAAAAACAACTTTTACATAAGGGTACTAGAAAATGTCTGACTAGATGCTCAATTCTTTTTAATGAAATTAAAGCTGATCTCAGGATTTACAAATGTTAGCCCTATTTCAGTAAAGGCAAAAGAGCTGATAGAAAATAGATGATGACCATCAGTTTCATGCCTCAGGCCCTAAGCTGAACACCAGCTGAGAAAGCCTGTTTCCCCCAGGGCTTCTGGCAGAATTTAATATATTTGGCTCAACTAACCTGGTGCATTATGGGGGATTTTCACATTCCTCTGAAGTAGCCAATATAGGCAGCTGCTCAGGGAAGGTATGTGGATAGACTGTCTATTGGTCTATTCTAGCACGCAATTCATTTGTTCCTTTGACTCCCCGCTGCTATGCACCGTCATTTTTTGCCAGCTTAGGTAGAGATTCTGAACATCCTGCAAGGATTCCCAGATTTTCCATGGTGGTTGGCAGCTGACCTTCCTTGTGCCAAATATATTGGGTCTCTAAAAACCTAGAATGACAGTGGCAGCTGATAGGGCTGGAGCATAGGGGTCATGGCTGGACTTAGCTTTTAGCCCATTTCTGTTTTCTGTGCCCTTTCATTCTCCAAGAACACCGTGCTAAATACTTGTGAGCTAGTTCTTAAAGACATGAGTCAAGATTTATTTTTCAGCTATAATTATTGCCCTACCATTCTCAAAAGTTTTCTATTTCTAGAAGTTTGAACAAAATAAGTATTTTAACATAGGATGCCAATTGTGTGATCATCATCATCATTACCAACAATAACACTTATTAAGTCTTGTCTGTGATACATACTAAACAAGTATGTCCTAATCCTGGACAAGTCATTTTCTAAGACGATATGGAGAACATGTAGAACATTAGTACAGAGAATTTCCTTATCCAGGAGTTCTATAATTTAATTGAAAATTTAAATAAAATTACATTTACTTCAAAGTCCACCATTTAGGACATTTCTCTCTTGAGAGTCAACCTCCCAACAAGACACATTTCTCTGTGCCCAATGGACTTAGGATCAGATACATTTTTAAAGCTAAAGGGAAAAAAAAAGGAAGAAAGGAGGAAAAGGGCAAAATAAAGTATATTATTTTTATATACCTCAATACATCTCATACACTTACTATGATCATCTTAATTTTAAACTCATAGAATTTCAGAGCTGGAAGAGACCCTAAGATCATCTAATCCAATGCCCTCATTTTACAAAGGAGGAGAATGATATTTATACCAAAGAAATGAAGCAATGGATGAGGGAGTCCTACTTTGGGGAGTTATAAATCTGAGAGGACAAGCATACTTCCTTGGAAGCTTCATACTATGGGCATTTGACAGTGCTAATCCCTTTAATATGACAGGGGTGGAAATAGAAATTGTGTCAGATAGGAAGGAAGCTTAAGTGCCTTCATTTATTTTTTTCCAAAGACAAGAGGATCCAAAAACTTTTCAAAGTCAGCAGTAAATATTTCAAAGACCCTTTTAACACAGATACATTTCAAGTTGTCATCTATTTTACCACACTTAATTTTTATCCTTTTATTATGTGTTACATAATATATCCAGCAGATATGATGAACAGCATCATTCCAAGGGAGGGAGGAAGAGAAGAGCTTTTCTGCCAGTCTTTGTAATGGCTGCTGGGGTGAAACATGGAGCTTCTTGACTTCTGGCTCATCACCTGAGTCTCAAGAGTCCCTTTGCATAGATTTAGCCTCATGAGTATCATCCATTTTGTCCTCTGCTCCCTGGTTAGGTTATTGACAGACGCACATAGGATTAAGAGTTAGAAAAGAACCTAAAATTATCTAATACAATTCCTTAACTTGAAAGATAAGGAAATTGAGTACCAGAAAGAATAAGTGATTTACACAGGTTACAGTCAGCAAGTGGAAGAGGCAAGATTTAAACATAGATATTCTAACTATCAATCCAATGCTCTTTCACACTATATCAGAAGGACTTTCTGGTATACATGGATCAGTCTTATTGAAGAGGTCTAGAGGTTTTGGGGTGCTGGGACCCCCCAGATCATGACACAGTCTTGCCTGAAAGAATTCAACCCAAATCTTCTTCCAGCCAGAGAAAAAGTTTATTACAGATAAAACATAGGCCAGGTGATGCCCGTAAGGACTAGTGGGCATGAGAACAGCTCAGCCTCTAGGCATGTGAGATTCACAACATCAGAATTGGGGCAAAGGTGGATCTTAAATACAGTAAAGTAACTTTGGGTGGCCAGAGGAAGGGGGGGAGGTGGCTGGGAAAAAAAGGGTTTAGGTGAGAATTCTGTTTGGAAGGTCTGAGAGATTGAACAGACAATGAGAATAGATAATGAAGGGAACTGGAAGGAGGAAGTTTGCTTTCAATGGGAAATAAAGACAATCTATAAGGAATTTAAAAGTTTAAGGGTTTTTTCTGAGAATCATAAACAAATGGGAGCCAGGTTCTTTTTAGGGCTAGGGAGGAAAGGTGCATATCAAAAGGTGAGGCTAAGGCTTTGGAAGGGAGGTAAGGGGAGATCTAAAAGTTTTAAGGGTTTTCAACAAATGGGAGCCAAATTCCTTTTGGCGAAAAGGGGCAAAGGTCTCAGTTTCTGAAAATGAATGATGGGCCCCATAACCCCGTCATTATTGCTGTTGTTGAGTCATTTCAGACATGTCAGACTCTTCATGACCTCATTTTGGGGTGGTTTGCCATTTCCTTTTCCAGCTCATTTTATACTCTATTTTTTTAAGGCAATTGGGGTTAAGTGACTTGCCCAGGGTCACACAGCAAGTAAGTGTCAAGTCTGAGGCCAGATTTGGACTCAGATCTTCCTAACTCTAGGCCCAGCACTCTATCCACCGTACCAATAAATTTCTTTTTCTTCCAGGGTAAGGATTTATAAGGCTATGAATGACATAGAGATAGGCAAATACAGACACTAAATGTAGAAAAAATACAAAGTCCAGCCTTTTCCATCATAGGAAAGATCTTTCTTATATATAGTTTTGTTGTTGTTGTATGTTCTCCTCACTGTCCCCCTCTCCTCCAATAGAATGTGAGCTTCTTAAAGTCGGGGACCAGGTTTGCACTTTTCTTTGTATTCCTAACATTTAACCCGGAACCTCCTGAGTGCTTAATAAATGTTTGTTAATTTGATTTAATCAATCTCTTGCATTTGGATATTTCTCTCCAATTAACTGAGATTCCTACCCTATCCTAACCTAGATCCTTCTCTCCATCTCTGAGAAATCTGTATTCCTTTCCTATTATTACTTGATTTCTAACCAGGATACAAACTAAACTTTCCCTGAGCCCCTTTGGCTATTGAAAAAAGTAATTCTGTCTGGTCCTTGAGTTCTTGGATCAAGTCTAATTCCCCTGACTTGCCAGACAGCATGGCTGTTCTAATGCTCAAGCTCCCACAAAATTCTTTCGACTTCTACTTCTCTGTTTTACTAACTGTCTTTTCACAATGCCCTCATTTGGACACCTGCATCTTAATCTCGTCTCTGTATCTCAATTTAGGATCTGACATTTCTCCAAGGGCCCAGAGGCCCTTTATTCATTAATAAATTATTCCTATTATCAATATATATGAATATAGTAACTACACAGAGTTGTTTGTCCTTTGTTCTCAAAGAGGATCGATGACATCAAGAAGATGATGTCTTCACTTGCAAGTGAATTAGCAGGCCAGTAAGGCAGGGCTGTGCAACGTCACCAGCCTCACTCTCTCCTCCAGAGCCTTCTGGGTCCAGTGGCAAGACATAGATCAGGATGACTGACGATGACCCCAGATGCAGTGGAAGACCTTGGCCTTTTTAAACTAAGGGCTTTCCCAGGTCTCAGTTTGTCTGAGGCAACACCCATTCAGTGACTAAAGCTTGGTAAGAAATAAGGCAAAAAATAACTGCTTTTACCTACTCAAAAAAAAAATCAATCTGGGGTGGGGAAGACCCTCAAGGGTTCTGGTCAGAATAGAAACAATTGCTATTTACACTGACTCTGAGCCAACAAAGCCCAAACAATGACCTACTGAGGCTTGGGTTGGGACCCATTATTGGTCAATCAGTGAGAGCCAGAGTGATTTGGGTTTAAGGCATAGTCAAGTAGCTCCATTTGAATCTGAATGTGCTTTATCAAAGCCTAGTTTAACAGGGCTCTATTTTAAGAAATTTATATTCCTTTGAGCAGAACACCCACATGTAAGTGTATGATTCCCCATGCTCAGGGAGGAAGGGAAGAAGAGAGGAAAGAAGGAAGAGAGGAAAGGAGGATGAGGAAAGAAATGGAAGAAAGAAAGAAGAATGGAAAAGGCAGCATTATTAGAAATAAATAGCCAAGAAAAGTCCCCAGTATTTTTTTTTCTCTTGATGTTTAGGATCCAGAGAGCATTGCTCATGGGAAGAAATCCTCAGAACTCCATTTCCAATTAGACCATGTGAGCAGTTGCATGGTAATTACATTAAGAGGATGACTGAGACTTGAGGAACTGGAGGGAAAAAAGCATGTGAAGAGAGACTGCAATGGTAGAGCCCAAGAATCCTGGTATGTTCCTCGGGCATTCAGGCTGGAAAGAAGTGGTGACGCTTGGGAGGACTTAAAACAATATATGGTGTACCTTGTTCTAGACACACTAGAAACTTTGCAATGTCCTGATACCTAGAACTGAGCATCTTTCCAGAGTTTCTTGCCCAAATTTGTCCCCCTCTGCACTTAGAGATAAGACCCTAATCCTTTAAATCTATGGGAGAAGATTATTTTCCTCTTTCTTTAGTAATTGTTCCTAATTACGACTAACTTTTTCCTTTTAAAATATAGTTTCCTAACTGATCTGTTAGTGGCCATTCTATTTAGATTTGGTATTTACTTTAGAGCAGGGGTTCTAAATCCATAGAATCCATGAACTAGATAGATAGATAGACAGACAGATAGATAAATTGTATTTAAATATAATGTTTCCTTTGTAATCCTATGTATTTTGTTTTTAAAAAGTTATTCTGAAAAGGGGTCCATAGACTTCACCAGACTGCTAAAGGGGTCTTTGACTCACAAAAAGGTTAAGAATACCTGCTTTAGAGAATTCTGTCTCTTCTGGCATGGGTACTTAAACTGTAAGAAGATAATTACTACTTTCCAAAATATCTCAACCCCTACTAAGTTGGTGTTCAATAAATACTTGTTCATTTAAATTAGCTATGGATCACAGATTTAGAGCTGAAGGAGACCTTTGAGGTCTTCAAGTCCAACTCTTTCATTTTACAAATAAGGAAACTGAAGTGAAGTGACTGGTCCTAAGTCATGAAGTTAGTAAGTGGCAGAATCAGGATCTGAATTCAGGTCTTTTGGTTTTTTCCATTTTACCATTTCCATTAACATGGAAAGAGTGAATACAAACTTATACAAATGGAGATCTTCATCATAAATACTAAAACAGTTCTAGAGACTTCCAGTTTTATTCTTCTATAAAAGTATATTTTCCCATAAATGGTATTTATTGCTTCCTAATCATAGAATCTTAGAGCTAGAAGAAATTCATCACTTTGTTCAATTCTCTTATTTTACAGAAAAGGAAACTGAGGTCCATATGACTTGTCCTATACCATACAGCTATGTTAATGCTAGAACTGGGACTAGATCCCAGTTAACAGACTCCCAGTTAAGTATTCTATTTACTATGTCACTATGTCTCATGATCTTGATATCACTTCTCTCTATGAGCTTTTCTTGCCAAACAATTTAGCCAAATTTTACCTTAAGGTTTCAATAGATCCATATCAGCAATGTGGAAACCATCCTCTAAAATATTCTGTAGGTACCAATTTGGCACCCAGGTTGTCGACTTGCCATCCCTCATCCACACCATATAACCAACCCACTACTTTTTTTTCCAAATACACATCCCTTGCATGACTTTCATGACACCCCTTGTGTGCAAATCATATGCTGCAATGTTTTTATATACATAATATGCCCTTTTGGTGTCATTTGTAGAGGTTATAACTGTGATTTTCTTTTCAAACACTTCAATTCACAGCTATATAGCATGAAGAGACAAGCTTTTGTTTCAGGGAGGAGTTTCGGGGAGGAGTTTGGCAATCAGCAATCCATTCCACAGTTTTCCTCCTACTCAATTTGAAATACAGATAATCATCCATCTGCTTTGGACACTCAACATATATTCACGTTTGGACTAAGTCAATGGACTGTCTATACAACTGCATATTATAGTCCAGACAGTAAGAGTTCTTCATCTATTTGCATTTCCTAAGTGGATGAATCAGACAATCCCATCTAGCCTCACCTTCAATGAGTGTATCCCCTGGAGTGAATGTGAGATGGGGGCATGGATCTGCGGTTCCTTCAATGGGTTTTGGTTCCCATGTGCCTCATGGTGTGAGCATCTCATGACTCTGATACATATAATTCTAGAACCTCTTCTTCACCAGATCCACAGTCCTGGTACTTCACATGTAATAGGTACTTAATAAATATTTGTTGATTGCTTGATTACTGGTACAGCTAATGAGAGGAAGAGTTTTAATTGGTCTTTCTAGCTTTCATGGTTAATTAAAAGGTCCCTGATCTGTTCCCTTTGATTTCTTTGTGCTCTTTCTTCTTTTCCTTTTCTTTTTCTCAATCATTTTTCTTGCCAAGTAAGTCTTTACCTGTTTTCGTCTTCTTCTATTTGAGTAGAACTTCCTTGTTCCCACCTCTCTTCTAAGAAACATTTACCTGAGTGAAGAAAAAAAACAAACTTTGCATTCAATTATAGCAACCCTCATAGATCATCTGTTCTCTTATATGTACTGGATTCTTTAAAAGAAACCTTCACTCTTTTCTAACAACAGCTGTATCAAAATACTGTACTATACTTTATGGTCAATTTAAGATATTTGCAAGTATAAATTTGGCTATGTACAATTTTTGCCTTATGTGTATGAACCTCATCCTCGTGTTAAGATGTCATGCCACTATATCCATGATTTTTCCACCAATTGTATCATATCTTCTCCCTTTAGATGTCTTGAGAATTGATTCCACAATGCTTTCAAAACTGTGTTGCCTCGGGGGGTGGAGCCAAGATGGCAGAGTAAAAGCAGTGACTTGCTTGAGCTCTCCCCCAAACCCCTCCAAATACCTATAAAAAATGGCTCTAAACAAATTCTAAAGCAGCAGAACCCACAAAAAGACAGAGTGAAACAAATTTCCAGCCAAAGACAGCCTGGATGGTTGATCAGAAAGGTATATCGCGCTGGGCTAGGAGAGGAGCCCAGTTTGGCGTGGGTGCACAGGCCTCAGAAAACCTGGAGCAGGCCCCAGAGGACTGAATTGCAGGCAGCTGTGGTGGTTTCCAGACTTCTCAACCCATGAACGCCAAAGACAACTTAGAAGATCAGTGTGAAAAGTCTGTTTCTATGGTGGTAAGAGAGGAGCGCAGGGTCCCAGCCCCATTGGCTGCTTTCTGAGCTAACAGACTGAGGGGGAATCAAGTGGCTGATCAGAGGGGGATTGCAGGGATCTCTCTGCTGGTGTAGGATTCTCTTGCTTTGCCCGCCTGTGCTTGGATCTGGGTCACTGTTCTGGATGGCACTCCTGGGGCAAGGAGGAGCACTGGCGTGGTGGAGCTTGTAGTGGCTGTGGAGATGAAACCCTCCTCACAGTTCCAAGATAGAAAAGAGTGCTCATAGACCAGAGCACAGACCAGGAAAGGAGTAAACACCTCGCCCTCGATCATAGCACCTTGGAAAAACTGAAAATTTACAGGTCCCTAGAAGTATCTCTGAAATCAGCTGCACAAAACCCCTGAAGCTTGGGACAGTATATTCTCCACACTGGAAACAGACTCCTCCTTAACAAAGAGTCTATAATTCAAGTAATTGGCTGAGATCATGAACAAGCAGCACAAAAAGAGTCAGACTATATTATCTTACTTTGATGACAAAGAAAATCGAAACATACAACCAAAAGAAGACAATGAAGCCAAAGCTCCTACATCCAAAGCCTCCAAGAAAAATATGAATTGGTCCCAGGCCATGGAAGAACTCAAAAAGGATTTTGAGAAGCAAGTAAGAGAAGTAGAGGAAAAACTGAGAGTGATGCTAAAGGAGACCCAAAAAAATACTGAAGAAAACAACACCTTAAAAAATAGCCTAACTCAAATGGCAAAAGAGGTTCAAAAAGTCAATGAGGAGAAGAATGCCTTAAAAAGCAATTGGCCAAAAGGAAAAGGAAGTCCAAAAGCTTACTGATGAAAATACTTCCAAAACTGTGTTGCCTCCATCTCAGATTTTTTTTATCTAAGTATATTTTATCTAGTTTTATTTCATTTCCTCATCTTCTCTTCTCTAGCATCATTTCCGTTTCCTCATATAGCACATCAGGGAGTAAGATGTTAGAGTCCAAAAGTAGTGGCAGTTCTACTGCAAACTGATGAAGGAAGTTTGTTATAGAAATACTAATAAAATTGTTCCATTTTTAATCTATTTGCCATCCTTTCATCTTTAAATGTAATTGAGATGAACTGACTTAACAGGGTCTCATACTTTTTGCAGATTCACCTTGCAGATTCATCACTTTTCACTCTTTAATGAGGAGATGCTGCTTATAATATCCCATCATAATCCTCTATAAATAAGATTTTGCAAATGAGC
This sequence comes from Vombatus ursinus, assembly GCF_900497805.2. Classification (NCBI taxonomy): domain Eukaryota; kingdom Metazoa; phylum Chordata; class Mammalia; order Diprotodontia; family Vombatidae; genus Vombatus; species Vombatus ursinus. The sequence continues at coordinate 34,633,395 of NW_020954590.1, read as the reverse complement.
TTACATTCTAAACTGGTGTTGCCCTTGGATACTGTGTCCTTATGCCAGGCAAAACAATCAAAAGTTTTCTAGAAAAGGAGTTCTCGGGTCTCTTCATTGTGACAATTGTTTTGTACCAGTTACATTTCTATAGAAAATGTTGAAAGTCTCTGCTGATATATCTTTTTCTTTACCCCCTGTTTTTGTATCAATAGCTTACTTGTAATTGCATGCCATATCTCCTCATTTTAATCTTTTCTTCTTCTTGGGTGTTGATTTTGAAATATTTTCTAATGGGCCAATGAATTGAATTCAATGAACTAAACAGAATTGAAGATAGAAAAAAAAAGATGTTTGTTCATTTCCTAGGAGTTAGGGAACAAGAAAACCAGAAAGATAAAAGATATAGGAATGAGAAGACCTGATGGTATGTTCTATCTCTGTAAGTGTGCAGGGACCCAGGTAAAGCATAAACTAAATCTATATGACTAGACAAAGATATTCAGAACCAAATGATTTCTGAGACTTATCTCCTAATCTGAACTACAATGGAATCTATATTCATTCTACATATTAAAGTAGTCTGTTAGAGGTCAGCGACTATTCCATTTTGACCTTGTATTCTCAAGTCCCAGTATCATATCTAGCCTGGCACTTTAGATGTTTAATAAATATTTCTTGATTGAGATACATAATCACCTCTCTGCACAGTAGCCGTAACCTAATAAATCCTCATTCCATTTGATGAAGGATGAAAGGAATTACATATCGACTACACTCCAAAGTTCCCAGCCCTTTAGTAGAGCTAGGATATAGAAGACAAAGAACTCACACTAAGTCTCTTTATAAATTCTGTAAGAGTCAGCTTTTCTGAATGAATGAATGAACAAATGAGTGAACGAATGCAAAAGCCTTTATTAATTGTTTACTCTCTGCCATGGTGCTAAATGCCGGGTGTACAAACAAAAAGTTAAGACAGTCTCTGACCTCAAACTCACATTCTAATAAGGAGAGATACAAAGGGAAGTGGTAACCAGGGGATGGTATTTTGATATAGGAAATTACAGGGATGGTGAATATAATCATAGGAGAATGAATTAACAGTAGCTATGGCAGTTTTGATTTGATCATAGGGATAAGAAAATAAGGATATACTCTCTCATATTCCTTCCTTTATCTGCCCATTTTTGTTTTGTCTTTCCCAGATTTTCTTTTCAGGTCCTTTCTCATCATTCTTTCATTTTCCACCCATCACAAGGGCAGAAACAAAAGAACAGAGACATGTGACTATCACAACTATACATGAGTAGAAGTGAAACATTAAATTTCAGGAATCATTCTGTCAGTTTTACTTGATTCTCATGGGTTATTAATGAAACAACTCTTTTGGAAAAATCCATCCACTCACATACCTTAAAAATAACAATTTACTCCTAAACTTCTCATTATCCCTTATCAAAGTCCTGTTCTCCCCTCAAGGACAAATTACAAAATGTCTGTGATGAGTACAAATAGGAAGGAATTTTTAAATGGACATTAAATCAAAATAATAATGTCCACATGTGTGGTTGTTAAATTTCTCAATGCTAATGCCAAGTTTATTCTGTGGTTATAAATCTGTCCCAATAGGCTCTTCAAGGTCAAACACAGTCAGACAAAACCAAGAGAAAGTCATTTTAAACTAAATTTTGTTTTAGAAGGAAATGACTCAGCATTCTAGAGAACAAATGAATTATTCTATAAAGACACAGGATATTTAGGAAATCTAAGGAGTCCAAATGTTTCCCACTGAGCAGAGTAAACAAAAGAACTTGCCAGTGGTCACTGAACTACTGGGAGTCATCCAGCATATGAGAACAATTGCAGGGCAAAAAACTCAGTGATCAATATTATACATAATCTGGCAGAACTGTAGGGTGAACTTGTGAAATCTAAGAAGACAGCAGCCAAAGAACTCCTCAAGCAGCAAATTAATAGGCTGACTTAATAACATCTTTGTTGAGATTTTCTTGCTACAGACTCTTCTTAGAATAAATCCCTTACCATCATCTGGTAATTTGTCTTTGATATGTGATCATGTTTAAAATAGGCGTCATATTGGAGACTCCAGTGTGCAGACTCACTGATTGTACTATAGTTTGGCTAGTTGTAGTAGTGATGAAAGTTATGGAAAAGAAGTTAAGTAGTGTCAAGAGTGCTCTTTAAGGCTCTCAGTAAAATCATCAAAGAATATCAAGTGAAACTGGACCTGGGCAAAGAAAAAGGAATAATAATCATATTCATTCCCTAACTGTTCTTACCAGCACCAGTGGACAACATAACTTATAAAGGAAGGGAAACAAAGATGGCTCCATATTCCAAAATTTTACTATCTCAGATGTTATAGAAAGACTGAAGATTCCTTACTGAATTGATTTTCCCCCATGTCAACTTTTTATATGAATATACTTCTCTATTCTACTATCTCAGATTGGTTTTAAAACTGAAAGCAGATCCAATACTTAAGTGATTCTGTGGTATATCATCTTCAATTTTATTGCTATCTGATTTCCTTTGCTATCAAGTGGGCATGCCCTGTTTTTTTTTTTAAACTGGACCTGCAAATTCATTAACATATGAAGCTTTTCATGAAAAACTTCCTTTACCAATGGAGATCAGCAACTTCCCTTTAACTTATACTTAGAAAATTGTTTAGAACATTGACAGCTAAAATGGTAGGTCAGGGGAATGATGCAGGCTAACACAACCAGTATGTGTCAGAGGCAGCACTTAAATGTGCATCTTCCTAGCTCTAGGGGCATGTCACCTTATTTGCGCTAATTTTCTTCCTCCCCAAAGTCATGGAGTATTGGAGTCTTTTCACAAAGACTTTGGGTCTCTCTTGAGTGTCATACAACCACTAATTGGATTGTACTTTCCTTTTTCTCTTAACCAGCTAATTCTCTCCTCCAACTTGCTAATTATGAGTAGAATAATATGCTGTAGAGAAAAAGAATCAGAAGATTCTTATGTAAACTAATAGTAAAATTACTAGCTAAATGAAAATTTAAAGAAAAGTTCAAAGGTCATTTTGTTGGCGAATCACCATAATGCTGTTATTGCTCTCTGCTGAGCTCCAGTTACGAATTACCTGCATTACCTATTGGACATTTTAAACTGAATTTCCTGGAGATAACTCAAACTCACAATGTCTAAAATGGAACTTATTATTTTTCCAACCAAACTTAGCCTGCCTTTCTATCTTAGGCAAGGGCACTACCAACTTTCCAGTTATGAGATTCACTGACTCTCCCTCTCCCCACCTATCCTGTCAGTTACTAAGTCTTGATAATTATAACTTCATAGTGAATTATTCAAAGGCTTTTATTAAGCGACTCCTATGTGCCAGGGATTATGGTAGGCACTGGAGACTCAAAGATAAAAATGAAATAGTTCTTGTCCTCAAAGAGCTTACATTTCCTTAAGGGAGTGTGTATATACATATATATATAGATAGATATATAGATATATAGATATACACACACACACACACACACACATATATATACATACATATATATGTATATATATATACACACACGCATGCACACACACATATACATACACACCTATATACACATATATATAAATATTTTTTAAAATAATATAAGATAATATTGGGGAAGGCACTTGCTGGGGGTTAATGATTCTACTAAAAATGAAATTTAAAAGACTAAAATATCAGCAATTGGTGATGGATTATTCTAAATCTACTCTCAGGGACTATTGTTTGAGGATTATAAACTGGAAGACTATTATAGTTTAATTTTTTAATGTTAAATTTAATCATAATCACATAATCACAGCAACAAAATAGCCAGTACTTATGAAAGATAAATATATTGATAACATTGATCATAAATAAATTATAGTTACATAGTTTATATTAATAAAATTATAATTATGGATGAATTGAATAATTGAAATTAATAATACATTTCTATATAAATAAGTAATAAAAAATCCAGCACACACACACATATATGTAGAGAGAAAAAGGGAAAGAGACACACACATACAAACAGAGAGAGCACTTTAAGGTTTTCAAAACACATTATATGTTATTTCCTTTGCCAGTCTGTTTTTTGTAGATATTGGAAGAGGGAACAATATTTGATCCTGGATTCCAAAGATACAAATATTTGGCAGGCATAGAAAGTTAAAAAACAAAGCAATGTATTTTATTGGTTTATATGACTAAAGGCAGTAAATCTAAATACTAGTGGACTAAGAGTCAAGGAGCTCTAGGAATCCAATATAGCCCTAAAAAGGCCTTGTGAATATTACCATTCTTTTTCTACAGCTGTACCAGGAAGATGACAGAGAACATCCATAAACAGAAGAGAACTAACTAGTAGGAAAGGTGAGGTAAAAATTAAAAGTAGGTCATGCCAGACTAATCTCATTTCCTTTTTTAACAAGGTTGCTAAAATGGTAACTCGGGGAAAGATGCAGGCTTAATTTACCTAGATTTTAGTAAAGCATCAACTTCTCCACAACTACTCTTGTGGAAATAGCCAGTACAAGAGATGTTGACAAGATGATCACACAATTAGATGAATTTGGAAATAGGTGAATGCCAAATTTGAAAAGCAATCATTATTAGTTGGATGTCCACTTGATAAGAAACATTGAATGAAGTACCCAAGGGATTTGTATTTGGCCCTATGCTATTTAACATTTTGATCATTGACTTGGATAAAAGCAAAGATGGTTATGCTTGTCAAAACTGCAGATGACACAAAACTGGAAGGGATAGCTAACTCCCTGGAAAGTAGAGAGTCAGAATCAATTGTGACAAGATAAAATACTGAGTTGAATCAAATAAGATAGAATTTAATAAAGAAAAATACATTAAATACATTAGATAAATACATTAAAAAAACCCAATTAAACACCAAAATGGTGTTTAATTAGAAATAAAAATTAATTTAAAATCAAAGATAAGATTAAAATTGAATTAAGAAAGCCACTGAATTAATAAATAAAATTAGGAGCTATCTTATGAAAAAAAATAAAAAAGAGGTTAATGTTATTTTTAAAGAGAGAGAAGGAAATCAAATCACTTGTATCAAAAATGAAAAGGGTGAATACAACTACCAATGTAGATGAAATTAAAGCGATTATTAGGAGTTATTGTGTACAATTATATGTTAATAAATTTAACATTCTAAGTGAAATGGAAGAATTCTTACAAAAATATAAACTGCCCAAATTAATGGAAGAGGAAATAGAATATTTAAATAAACCTACTTTAAAAATAAAAGAAATTGAACAGGCCATAAATGAAATTCTTAAGAAAACTGCATTAGGACCAGATGGATTTGCAAGTGAATTCTACCAAACACTCAAAGATCAACTAATTCCAATATTAGGGGTAGCTAGGTGGCACAGTGGATAGAGTACCAAGTCTGGAGTCAGGAAGAGTCATCTTCCTTACTTCAAATCTGGCCTCAGAAACTTACTATCTGTGGACAAGTCACTTAACCTGCTTGTCTCAGTTTCTTCATCTATAAAATGAGCTGGAGAAGGAAATGGCAAACCACTCCAGTGTCTTTGCCAAGAATACCCCAAATGGGTTCATGAAGAGTTGGACATGACAAAAAAAGATTGAATAGCAATGAATTCTAATATTAAATAAATTATTTGGAATAATAAGGCAAAAAGGGAATCCTATCAAACTCTTTTTATGAAATAAATATAGTGCTGATACCTAAATTAGAAATACCCAAAAACAGAGGAAGAAAATTATAGACCAATTTCACTAATGAATATCAGTGCAAAAATCCTAAATAAAACACTAGCTAGGAGACTACAGCAATACATCACAAAGATTATATATTGTGACCAAGTAGGATTTATACTAGGAATGCAGGGCTGGTTCAATATAAGGAAAACTATTAACATAATTTATTATTTCAATACCAAATCAACAAAATCATATGATTATGTCAATAGATACAGAAAAAACTTTTGACAAAATAAAACACCAATTCCTATTAAAAACACTTGAAAGCATAAGTAAAAATGGATTTTTCCTTAAAATGATAAGAAACACCAACCTAAAACCATCAGCAAGCATTATCTATAACAGGGATAAGCTAGAAGCCTTTCCAATAATATCAGGAGGGAAACAAGGATGCCCATTATCACCACTATTATTCAATATTGTACTAGAAATGATAGCAATAGTATTACAAGAAGAAAAAGAAATCGAATGAATCAGAATAAGCAATGAGGAAATAAAACTACCTTTTTGCGGACAATATGATGTGTATTTGGAAAATCCTAGACATTCAACCAAAAAATTAGTTGAAACAATTAATAATTTTAGCAAAATATCAGGATATAAAATAAATCCACATTTCTATATATTACCAACAAAACCCTGCAAGAAGACATAGCAAAAGATATTTCATTTAACATAACCATAGACAATAAAATACTGGGAGTATACCTACCAAGACAAACCCAGGAACTATATGAACATAATTATAAAACATTTTTATACAAATAAAATCAGATTTATATAATTGGAGAAATTTTAGTTGTTCATGGGTGGGCCAAGCCAATGCAATAAAAATGACTATTCTATCTAAATTGATCTACTTATTCAGAGCCATCTCAATTGAACTACCAAAAAATTATTTTATTGAGCTAGAAGAAAATAATAACACAATTCATTTGGAAGAATAAAAGGTCAAGAATATCAAATGAATTAATAAAAAAAAATGTAAAGGAAGGAGGTCTAGCAGTACCAGATCTTAAACTGTACTATAAGGCAATAATTAGCAAAACTATCTGGTACTGCCTAAGAAATAGAATGGTAGATCAGTGAAATAGAATAGGTACAAAATACACGCTAATAAATGACTATACTTACCTCATATTTGATAAACCCAAAGATCTAAATTTTGGGGATAAGAACTCGTTTTTTGTTAAAAATTGCTGGGAAAACAAGAAAGCAGTCTGGCAGAAACTAGGCATAGACTAGTATCTTACACTCTTACCAAGATAAGGTCAAAATGGATACATGACCTAGATATAACAAGAAATATCATAAATAAGATGAGCACAGAACATATTACCTATCAGATTTATGGACAAGAGAAGAATTTAGAAGTAAACAAGAGATAGAAAGCATTGTGGGATGTAAAATGGATAATTTTGATTACATTAAATTAAAAAGGATTTGTACAAATAAAACTAATGTAGCTAAGATCAGAAGGAAAGCAGAAAATTGAGATAAAAATTTTATAGCCAGTTTCTCAAATAAAGGCTTCATAGCTCAAATATATAGATAACTGAGTCAAATTTATAAGAATATGAGTCATTCCCCAATTGATAAATGGTCAAAGGATACAAACAGGCAGTTTTGGAAGAAGAAATCAAAGCTATCTATGAGAAAATGTTCTAAATCATTATTGATTAGAGAAATGCAAACTACAACAACTCTGAGGTACCATCTCACACCTATCAAATTGGCTAAAATGATAGAAGAGGAAAATGACAAATGCTGGTAGGGATATGAAAAATTCAGACACTAATATGCTGTTGGTAGACTTGCAAACTGATCCAACCATTTTGGAAAACATTTTGGAATTTTGCCCAAAGAGTTAGAAAACTGTGTATACCCTTTGACCCAGTAATATCTTTATTACATCTGTTTCCCAAGGTGATCACAGGAAAAGGAAAAGAATCTATATGTTCTAAAACATTGATAGCAGATCTCTTTGTGGTGGCAAAGAACTGGAAATTGAAGGGATGCCCATCAATTGGGGAATGGCTGAATAAGTTATGACATATAATTGTGATGGCATACTACTGTGCAGTAAGAAATGATGAACAGATTGGTTTTAGAAAAGCATGGAAAGACTTGAATGAAATAATGCAGACTGAAATAAGCAGAACCAAGAAAACATTGTATACAGTAATAGCAATACTGTTCAAAGAGTAATTGTGAATGACTATGCTATTATGAATAATATTATTATTCAAATCAACTATGAAGGACTTATGAAGAAAATTACTAGCCATCTCTAGAGAAGGAAGTGATTCATAGAAGTATATATTGTATGGTTCCACATATATATATCTCTATCAAATGTTGGCCTTTTCTAATGAGGGGTTGGGAGGGAGGGAGGAAAGGAGGCAACATGGAACTCAAAATGTGATTAAAAAAATTTTTTTTTAAAAATAAAAATTTTTAAAAAGATAAATAAAATAATGTCTTGTGCTAAAATCAACCTTCCACAAAGAAGTTGGGGGAGCCATGATTAAACAGCAGTTTGAGTAAGATCTGAAAATTTTAATGAACTACCAGATCAGTATGAGAAAACAGTGTGATATGGCAGCCAAAAGCTAATGTGATTTTGGGCTATACAAAAAGGGCTTAATAATTCCAGGACTAGAGAGCTCAATGTCTCACCATATGGAATCCAGTCAGACTACATTTAGATTATAGTCATTGGTTCTGGGTACCACATTTTAGGAAAGACATTGGTAAGCTGTTTACAGGGAGTCTACCAGGATGGCAAAGAGGCTAGAGTTCATAAGATACGAGATGGAGGTAAATGAGAATGTTTAGCCTGAAGAAGACTCAGAGAAGAAGACATAATTGTTGTATTCAAAAGAGTGAAGTTGGTATGTGAAAGAGGGATTAAACTTGTTCAGTTTCTCCCCTGAAAGCAGATCAAGAGTAATTGGGTATGAATTCCAAAGAGAGAAATTTAGGCTTGATGTAAAGAAAACCTTCTTAACAATTAGAAGGCTTTAAATGAAATGGGCTCCTTCAAAAGACGGTGACTGTGTTTCCCCTCATTGAAGGTTTTCATGGAGAATCTAGGTTACCAATGGTCAGGCATGTTGCAGACAGAATTCCTTTTTGGGTCTGAGTTGGACTGGGTGACTACTGAGGTAAATTGGGAAACACTGTTCTCATTTTCATCAAATATGGCTAGGCTGTAAGCTAGGAGAGGGCTTTTTACATTCAATAGGACCAATATAACAAGCACATATTAAGCATTTATGCTTGTGTCACACTGCGCAAGGTGCTAGGGTAGATAAAGGATAAACAAGACACAGTCCCTGACCTCAAGGAATTTATAATCCTATTAACCTTTCCCAGCTCTCCTTAATCTTAGTGTCCTCCCTCTGAAACTAACTCCAATTTATCTGGTATCTATCTTGTTTGTATATAGTTATTTGCATGTTGCCACCTTCGTTATATTGGAAGCTCCTTGAAGGCAGGATCTGGGGGATACTTTCTGGTGGGGGGGGGCTTTCTTTTGATCCCCAGTGGTTAGCACAGTGACTAATATATAGTAAGTACTTTATAAATGCTTATTGACTGACTGACAATCTAGTGGGAAGATTAAACATGTATAAAGATAAATGTAATACAAATAATAATACACTAAGTACATAAAAATACAAGTTGTTCGGATATCAGATATCAGAAGTATTTCCAGCTGGGAGTATCAAAGAAGATTCCAAAAGGAGGAGCTGAACTTTAAAGGATAGCCAGAATTTTGGTAGGTGAAGATGAGGGAAAAGGGGAGTACGTTCCCAGGACCCAGTACAACATGAGTGAAGGTGCAGAGGTGAGAAAGCACAGAATGTGTTCTCAGAATGCCAGACAGCCCAGTTTGGCTGGAACACAGAGTACATGAGGGTAAAACAAGAACTAGAGAGAGATCATCAAGAAAGGCAACTGCTCAGAATGTAACATGGAGGGGACACTTTTTAATATTCTTTTTTATAAATGAACTTATTTTTAATGCCTGAAGAGTCTGCTGTCCTTGAAATATATGTACTCATTTCATGATAGAGGGTTACCTGTGAAGACTCAAAACAGATATGGTCAATATAACATCATCCATTGGATCCAGGGATGGACCAGACCAACTCTGAAGTTGCAAAGTTTGTCTCTGGAGTCTCTAGGAGGGAACAACCTCCTTTCCTCCATGTTCCCCTTTTCCCTCCATCATAGTGCTCCTCTATTCATCTGGTGCCCAGCAGCCCTGGACTTTCTCTACCCTTCTCTCATAGCAAAGTTTGATCTCACCCATTTACAACTGAAGAGGAATTTAAAGCAAATACTAGGTTATATAGGTAGACTGAGAGGTGGATGGGGAGCTATAGACAAGATCGACTCAGGAGGAGAAGGCAAGAATGGGTTAGCACCCACACTATTGGAAGGAATGCTTGTGCTAGAGAGATCATGCATCCAATTAAGTATAAAGCATACTGTCTCCCAGGATATTTGCATTTTCCGTCTTTTCTTTAATTGGGGAATAGAAGACTGTATCCTCTGGTAAAAAAAAAAAATATCAAGTATCAGAGAATAGGTGGCGGAAGGAGTAAATGAAACCAAGAGGGATTTCCTCAGTCCCTGAAATTATAGAGATCGTAGAATATCAAACATTGGAAGGAACCAGGGAGCTCTACTGGTCTAACCAGAGTTTTAACTCGCAATTGTGTCACCCAGGGCAAACACTTCTGGAACAAGCTGCATGAAAGCCATCCTTGAATCAACATTCTAAGCCAAATACAGTTGAAGAGAGAGAGAGACCTTGGACCTTGGAATACCCCATGAGGAGAGAAAACATGAGACACTGTAAGACTGTGACTGAGGAAGTGACTGCCAGGAGAAGGATCAAGGCAGGGCTGGGCCAGTGTGAAGGGGCCAGGTCAGTTGTTTCTACCTTCAGGAGTGTAAATTCAGTCAGCACCCTCAAAAATCCCATGCCCTTGGGAAAAACAGCCAATAACCCTACTAATAATGGCTCTGAGTCCAGCCCTATCATAGAGATCACAGGATCCTAGAGCTGCAAGGCGCTCACCGATCATCTAGTCCAATCCCCTCATTTTACAGATTAGAAAACTGAGGCCAAGTGAGGGTGGGTAACTTGCCTAAGGTTATCCAGACAATAAGCATCAGAAGCAGGATCTGAATCCAGATCTCATTCCAGAGCCTCTCCTCACTATATAATACTGCCTCCAAGCTAATGTAACTTGCTCAAGTGGCAAAGATAGATCAAAGTCTACCAATTTCAGATTCAGTCCTAGATGGTCTAATTTACCATCCCTCTTCCCCCATGGTGCTGCTGGATAGCAGTGAAGCTTCCCATTTCCTACCATGCCTCTTTGCTACTTTCTGTCTCGTGTTTTGTAATTACCGATACCTTTCCACCAAACAGAAATTGCCAACAAAATTCTGGATCTCTGAAACTCAAACCTTGTTTCCCTCAAGATTTGCTGAGACTCCAGGCTACATACTCTCCTCTGGCCACCTTGGGGTTGTCCTGTACCTTTGTTTTAGTCCCACATGGTGTTTTTAAAAACTGTTGTTCCACTAACCTTCACTCTGTTCTTGATGCCTCCTGTTGAAGAGGTCTAAAGGTTTTGGGGTGCTCGAACCCCAAAATCGCGACGCCGGGCTCTGCCTGAATGAATTCAACTCAAATCTTCTTCCAGCCAGAGAAAAGGTTTGTTAGACATAAATCACACAGGCCAGACTCTTAAGGAATCCGAACATTAGTAAGGCCCATAGGAACGAGCAGGCATGAGAGCCTCAGCCTTTCCGGCATGAGAAAGTCTCAGCATTTGAATGGGGGTCAGAGTGGATCTTATATACACTAAAGTAACTTTGGGTGGCCAGGGGAGAGGGCTGGGAAAGGGGTCTAGATGAGAATTCAGAATGGAAGGTCTGAGAGATTGAATAAACAATGGAAATAGATAATGAAGGGAACTGGAAGGTAGAAGTTTGAAAGGATCAGAAGGTGGGGTTAGGGCTTTCAAAGGGAGATAAGGGAAGGGGTTTTGGAGTCAGATTCTTTTTAGGGCTAGGGGCCAAGGTGCATCTGAATAAGATCAAAAGGTGGGGCTAGGGCTTTCAAAGGGAGATAAGGGGAGTCTATAAGGAATCTAAAAGTTTAAGGGTTTTCTGGGGTCTGTAAACAAATGGGAGCCAAATTCCTTTTGGCAAAAAGGGGCAAAGGTCTAGGCTTCTGAAACTGAATGATGGACCCCTCATCACTATTACTATTTTTCTATTGCAGCAAATACTGATTTCTCCTTGCTGGCTACAAATCCCTGAACAAAATTGACATTGGCAGTTATTGGCTTTTGCATATTTGTGTAAGATCACCTGCTAGAGCTGAAAGACACTTCAAAGGCCGTCTCATCCAACCTCCTCGTTTTACAGGTGAGGAAATGGAGACTGAGGGAGTGAAGTGATTTGCCTAAGGTCCCACAGTTAGGCTACGTCAAAGGGAGAAACCGAATCCAGGTTCTCTGAGTCAGAGTTCTGACCACTACACCACACTCCCTCCTAAGGGCATTCAAAGCTTCATTTCAAAGTTCTTTTTAGCCAGAGAGACAAAGGATCAAAAGATTTAAAGCTGGAAAAGAATATAGAAACCAGGTAATACAAATACCTTATTTTATAGAAGAAGAAAATGAGACTTCAAAAAGTTTAGCATCTTGATGAGAGAAAGAGCCATTATTCCAATCCAGGTACTCTGACTCCAAATAAAATATTCCCTTATTCTCACTTGATTTCAGGCATTCTTAGGAATAGTATTGTGGAACTTACACAAAACTGGGCATAAGAAAAGCTGAGCTCTCAGTTCAACTCGTCACCAGCTATGTGACCTTGGGCAAATCACTAAAACACCTCTGGGTCTCGGTTTCCTCCTTTGTAAAAGGGAAGTTGGACTACATGAACTCTAAAGCCTCTCAGCAATAAAATTAAACTAAATATTATCAGAAATATCATCCCTTTCTTGATAACCAATCTTCCTCAATCTTCTTCCAAAAGACTTTTAAACCCATTATTTTCCTGAAGTTTTGGATAAAAAAAAACCTCTTTTATTTTGTAAGCTCTGTGTGGATCTTTTAAGTTCAGATTACCAGCCTTTGTAATACAATATGAGAATTTGCCCCATAGAAAAACATAGGCTGTGGATTAAACAGATCTCTGGGGGAAGGGAGATTTGATCCTAGCTGATCCTATCTCCAGGTACCTGAAAGGAAAAAAATTATATATAATACATTGTATTATATTATATTACATATAGTAATATGATATAATAATATACTATTATACTATATATTATATAATATGCTGTATTATATTTTATGTAATATATGATATGTAATAATGTAACATGATAATTTGTATCATGTTATATATAATTTTAATGAATTATAATAATTAAATAATATATTGTAATAATATAATACATAATAATATATTATATATTATGCTGTCTATAATGCAATGCATTATATTGTATTATATAATGTGATACTTTGTACTGTTTTATATTAATATTTCTAATATTTGTGTATTTGTGCATGTATACGTATGTATATGTAGATATGCTACTATATACTAAAATACAATTATTGTAATAATTATATTTACTTTGAACTTTTTCATATTTCACTATTTAAATTAAGATGTTTGATTCATGTTTATCACCACTGGTCTCTTTTTCTTTCTCACTTCATCATTATTCTTTTCCTCTCCATCTTCCTATATGTTATAGCATCTTTACTGAAAGACAGACTGTTCTGAAGCCATAAATGAGAAACCTCCAAGGTATTCTTTCCTGTGCAGTTGAAATCGAGTTGCATAGATTCTTTTACTATTTGTTGCCTGTTGTTAGGACACGTCCTACCAACATGTGAAAAATGGACTACTGAATTACAGGCTGCACTCAAGTTTTGAGTAAGTCAGATAAAAAGTCAGGGTAAAAAGTCAGCTCTATATGGAACAGTGTATTCAACCGTGGTTTTACACAATTAGTACTAAGAGCAGGAGTAACTCACTATTCTCTGACCTAGAATGTTGGTTTGAGCCTACCCTCCTCTATTTTCATGAAAGCATGTGTGATCAGAAGTTCCCTGGGCTTGGATTCAGAAACATTGGTTTGTTTCTCAGTCCTGCTACTCACAAGTTCTGTAACTTTAAGCAAGTCACCTCACTTCTGAGAGGCTCAGTTTCTTCATATGTAAAATGGGGATAATTGTATTTCCACTGCCTACCTCAACGGGTTGTTCTGAGAAGCAAATAAGATTATGTATATAATACATATTTTAAAAAATATATAATGAATTGGACAATCATACATACATGCATATATATGTATGTATGTATAGTTACATGTGTATATATACACACATAATACATATGTGTGTATATGTATATGTGTATATATATTTATATATGTCAGCTTCCATATCATTGGAGCCAGCATTGCTTGATGTTAGGGGAAATACAGTTTGGAAGAGATACTCGCTTTGGGTTAGAAACAAATTTTGGTAGCAACACTGCTGGAAGGCTATTGGAATGCCATTTAATAGTCAATAAACATGCATCAGCCATGTGCTGCCCTTCTTTCTCCAGTATCTCATCCTTCCCAAATTTAATTGGTGATAGCTATTGCTATTCCTTATTTTCTAGAGCCTAGATAATAGCATGCATAATTCATAATTCACTAAAGAGGAAAAGTTAGGGGGCACAGGGTTGTCCTGGGTACAACTGCCATTGGGCCTAGTGTTCCATTTTGCCCTGCTCAGATCAGATTTGCTAACTTCACATGTGGTGTACAAAACCATGACTTAATTGATGTAATTTCTTAAGGATCTATCTTTTCGCTTGCTTCTTTATAGCTGCTATGAGCCGCTCATTTTCTCCTAACAGTTTACAAAAGTCTGATCTCAGGAAATTTTTTTTTGAGAGCTGATATTCATGAGGACAAAAAAAAAAAAAACCCATCTGAAAAAGCAAATCATCTGTCACTAAACAGTACAGACAAGGGTTTGAGTGCTTTCTACTTTGGTTTCCCCAAAATGATAGGTAAATAAATTAATCTTATTTAAAATTTAAAAGAAAAATAGTCAATAAACAAGTTTTATTTAGTGACTGTTATGTTCTATTCACTGTGCTAGACACTGGGGATACAATTACAATAATGAAATAAACCCTGTCCTCAAGGAGCTTACATTCTACCAAGGGAAGTAACACATACACACATAAGGGAGTGGGGCTAGGTGGCCTGGAGGATCCCTTACAACTCCAACTCTAAGATAATTTGGGTGAAGAGGATGACACACCAGCATGTTGGTAGGGGGAAAAGTCAATAAAGTCTTCATGTAGAAAGAAACACTCAAGTGAAGCTTTGAAGAAAGATAGGATTCCAGTTCAGAAAAGTAAGGGGGGAGGCCATTGCTTGCGTGGGGACATCTATACAATGCAGGAAGATGAGGGATAGAATGTCGTGCGTGAGGAGCAACTAGAAGACTCATTGACTGGGTCTTAGCGTATGTGAAGTTGAGTGATGTATAACAAGCTTAGAAAGACAAGTTGTCTTAAAGAAGGATTCTCAAAGTATATTTATATCCATTTTTTCCCCTCTAGTCCTTTCCCTGTGCAGTAAGGCATAGTAGAAAGCATATGAACACTTGAATCAGGAAAGATTAAAACCTAGCCCCAGATACTTACTAGCTATTTGACCCCGGACAATTCACTTAACCTCAGAGAAATATTTTCCCTATTTGCAATTTCATGATAACCACACTTATATTTCCTATCCCATAGAGTCGTGAGGAAATCACTTTGTAGATGGAGGCCTCAGTTTCTGCCTCTGTACAATAAGGGGCTTGAGCCAGATGAGTTTTGAGGTTCTTCTCAGGTCTAGATCTGTAACTGTATGACCCTATGACCTTGCATGGCACATAGTAGGCACTTAGTGTTTTTTGACTAAGTATATAAATTCCTATAGATGGGGATGATCCTCATTGCTCAGAATACCATCAACCTTAAGAGGGCAATACATGAACTAGCATTAGACTAGCCACTGGTTATGCAGTGGTTTCCATTTTTATTTGCCTATTTTTAAAATTGTCATCAGAGTTCTTTTATGGCTAGCCTAATTTCTTTGAGGGCCAGGCTCTATGCCTTTCTGATAGAACAACCATGTAAAACAAATATGTGCTCATCTCAGTTTGTTTCAAGAGGATTTTTTAAAGAAGTTCCTTCTCAGGATTAAAGACTCTACAATTTAACATGTTGAAAAAGCACCTTCTGAATTTCATCTTAAAATACACAGACAAATGAACTGAGAAGGTAGATTGCTGTGGTTCAGTCCTAGACACTATGCATCATGGAAGGCATTAATGGTGTGTTAGATCATTTGACCATTTGTGTCTCAGCGATTCGGTCTACGGGAGCCAAGTATGTAAAATGTCAGAGTGGGAGATGAATTTATGAGCAAAGTAAATGGAAAGGTAATAAAGTGAATTATTTGCTGGAAAGAATGGATCGGCTGAGCAAATAGACTTAAGATGGAGCTTATGTCAGAATTTTATATGGCACAACTGTTAGAGAGACACATTACTTACCTAACAAAGCCTTAACCAGATGGTATAAAGTATATTGAGCAAGGTGCACGCAATGGTAAGTGCTCTGGCATAAAGAGGTAGTTCAGATGTACCCTGAGCTAAAAACTGCGGAATGAGAATATTCAATGCATTCAGAAAGCAGGGTTCCTACTATTTTTTCCTCTTATCTAATGAAACCAATATGACTGTGATTATTCAATTATCCACATTCCCTACCATTCTTCTCTACTTTTCCCCCAATGGGGTTGCTTCTTGTTAGTCTTAGGGAAAAACAAAACAAAACATAACCATACTCATGATTTTTTTTTTTTGTCTATCAGATATGTATCAGAGTCTATACCAGATTACTATTCTGTTAGGTATGGAAACTGAAAAAAAAAATTAGTATTTCCTAAGAACAAGTAAATTCCTTTACCCATAGAATTTTAGGGCTGTCATCTATCTTGGTTTTTCCTGGATATGGGGGCAGAGAGAGAAAGATCCTGACTCAATACAAAGACCAGGCAGATTCAATGCCCTCCAACTGCTCAGTAACACTCAGTCAAGAATGACAATCCTAAAACCTTTATAAAGAGAATTGTCTCAAAGAAGAAAATATATATACTTTTTTTCCTTCAAGAAAAATGACTAACCATAGCCCAAATTCAGAAGCGGACAGACTATTGCTATCATGAACTCAAGCACTGGTACAGTGAGGCTTCTACGTGAAGGGACTTTTCTGTACTTTTAACAGGTCTCACAGATTTTAAAGTTCTCTGGACAAAAAAGAAGTTTTGCCCCCATGCCCTTTCTGGTTTTATATTCCACCTGGGCTCTTTGGCCAATTTTTTCCCCTTTCCTAGACCAGGACAGGAGAGGAGTTTGAAGGTCAATATGATGAACATTTCTCTGATTTTATGCACAAGTTTTAGAGGGTAAAAACCAGTGTCTTAGGGCTACATGCTCCTTATCTATAATGTATAAAGAAGGAAAGGGATTCACCCTCCTCTTACCTGGCCATTCCTCTATATGTACTCATCCCTCCCTCACCCCTCATTAGATTATGCATGTATTAGAATGTAAGCTTCTTGAGGGCTATCTTGCTTTTGTAGTGGCATCTCCAAAGTTTAACAGAGTCCCTGGTACATTTTCATTCATTCATCCATTATGGAGAAATGAGATTGTCACCCCTTCCCAGGACATCTTTCCTTCACTGGGGCTTGAGGAGGGCAAAGATGGGGTCTCCCTTGACTAATAGGAGGTCCATGTCGTAGGTGTGATGACTTTGGGCCATGACTGTAATCATTTGTATTACCCTTTCTCTTGCCTGTGCTATACCAGATGTTTCTCAGAGTAGTCCCATACTTTCCTCCTATCTTATGATCAATTCTCTTCTCTCATCCTCTCCCTCACCCCTCCCTCCATAATCTTTCCCTAAACAAACCTGTATTTCCTCTAGCTACTACCTCTGAGAGTTCTTTATAATCCTGCACTCTTTGCCATTGTCTTCCCTTATATACAGCCCTCCAAGACAAATGCCCCCTCCAGCATACTTCCCTTCTTTGATCCTCTTATTTGCTTCTTAACTTTGGGAACAAGTGAAAGGGCACAACAACTCCTGGCTGGGGGAGGGACAGAGGGAGATTGAAGGCAAATAGCTCTTTCCCCAAAGCTCCCTTAAACTAATTTCAAAGGACTGAGTTGAGAAAAATGGTAAGATGGGAAGCACTCACTTAAGTCATTATGTAGACAGCAGTTTCTTAAGCTGGGGTCCACAGATGCCAGAGCATTCTGTGGATAGATTTTGAGGGATCTCAAAATTTGTTTAAAAATATTTTGATCATTGTATTTCAATATAATTGATTTCTTTTGTAATATTGGATATTTTAAATTTTTACATTTAAAAACATTATTTTCAGAAAGGAGTCCATAGGCTTCACCTGACTGCCAAAGGGGTCCACGATATACAAAAAAATTAAGAGCCCCGATGAAGATTAATGCTTGATAATAAACTAGGCAATAAGAATTTGCTGAACCTGTTGTCAGTTTAAATGCTAAGCTTTGAAAAATGCCTTCACAAAGTATCTTAAAAACCAGAAATAGGAAAAAGTTAAAACTCCTCTTGAATTGTAAACATTTACCTTCTACTCTTGAGTACAAAGCCCAGAAAAAAACACAAACATTTATGTGGAGGTGAATTGACATTCACTTGGGTGTTTTCTGCTTCTGGCCAAGAATAAACAAATTGCTCTCACTTAAAAAACAACAACTCTTTGAAGGAAATATTTGACTATTCTTAATTCTGCAACTAAACTGGGAGATGGAGAGCAAGCATATAAAAAGGACAGTTCAATATTTCATTAGGTAGATGTTATTATTATTATTATCCCCATTTTACAGATCAGGAAACTGAGGCTGAGAGACACTCAGTGACTGTCTCAGGTCTCATAGCTGGTACCTGAGGTAAGATTTGAACTCAAGTCTTTCTGACTCCAAGTCCAGTGCTCTATCTCCCTATCTATCTATCTACCCCATACCACCTAGCTTGATCCCCTCCATTCCCCTTTCCTTCTCTGCTGCAGCAAGACAGATACCACGTGCAGGGCTAAGGAAGTGAGAATTTAATCAGACCACATTTGGAGGACTGGGTTCAGCTCTAGGCACTACATTTAGAAGACTGCTGGAGAGCATGTGGAAGAGGATAACCAGGAAGGTAAGGGGTCTCAAGGTCATGCCATTTGAGGATGAGTTGAAGCAATCAGCAACATCAGCCTGGACAATGAAAGCTTTAGGGGGACCCGACAGCCACCCTTGATTACTTGGAAGACTCACATGGAAGATGGGCTAGGCGTTTTCTGCTTAGCTCAAGAGAGCAAAACTGGGAAGGTGGAAGTTGAAAAGAAACAAATGTCATCTTGATGTATGGGAAAACTTCCTCATAATTCATAATGTCCACAAGTGGAATGGGTTGACTCAGAAGGTCCCCTGGGAGTCTTTGAGCCAAGACTGCATGACCATGTGTTGGAAACTGTCTTGTGACATTCAGGTCTCAAGAACAGGGTATTATATTTGCTGTACACATAAGAAAGATTTGTTGAATTGAATGGCTACCTATCTGATGCTTTTTGATGGTTACATGAAGCATTCAACTAAAACAAAATCCCTGGACTTTCTCTGTACTCTGCCAACAGAGAGTGAATTTCTCAATGCCTTCTGCCCATGCCCATCCAAAAGAGGTATCAGATCTCAGACTTAGTACCTGCCCTGTGTAACTTCTGGTATATGTCATACTTTTAAATACATCCTAGACATCCAGCCAAAAGCCTATTTTCTGCTGTCATCACAGGGAACTATGTTGCCAGACTCCTAAATCAAGATGGACACTAAAATTACATCTTGCAGCCAATGTTAATCATTTCTGGGTAACATTAGCAAGAGGCACCAAAGAGTTTATTGGGAGTTGTGTCTGACTCCTGGAAAACTGGCAGACCAAATTAAGCAAAGCAATAAAGAGGGAAAGCTGCCGATCATAATACACGAGGGTGGGGTTGGCGGGCCATGCCACTCTTTTCCACTGTGGACAGCCCATCTTTGTTTTGCTTCAAGTCCTTACTAGACATTCTTCTCCTAAAGGAAGAAAAAATGCACCTTCCTCCTTTCTTTGCAGAGGTGGGGGAGAATGCTTGTGGAACATTCCTAAACTGTCTATTGATATGTAGGTTTTGTTCCGCTTTTGTTCGCTTCTGTTGTTATTTTTTATTAAAAGGGATGGCTCACTGGGTAGAGGAGAAGGAATATTTTCGGAAATTATGACATAAAAACAAATATATCAATAAAAACATTTTAATGAATAATTAAATTTAAATTTTTAAAAAGAAATTCTATCATTTTCCACCATTTCTTATGTCTGTTTGAATTTCCACATCCAGTATAGCTGCTAGGTAGCATAGTGAATAGAGTGCCCAACTTGAAGTCAGGAACACCTGAGTTTAAATCCTTCCTCAGACACTTACTAGCTGAGTGAATCACTTAACCACTCTCAACCTTAGTTTCCTCATCTGTAAAATGGGGATAATAATGCCACCTTCCTTACAGGGTTGCTGTGAGGATCAAATAAAATATATAAAGCACTTTGCAAACTTAAATATTACACAAAAGTAATTTATTATTATGAAACTATTAAGGTAACATTGTTATCTTTGTTTCCCCTCCAAAAGGTCTTGATTAAGAGGCCAACAGTGCACCAACAGGGACCGGGTTTCTATATGTATTTTCAGAGGGTCTCATCTTACATCCTGTACTTGCATTAAACAGTAAAATAAGATGTTTATCATCTTTCCTTACCTCCAATGAGAATGAATGTAAATTAATAGAAGGCTTTACAAATTTTTTTATATTACCTATAAGGTAAACAATCTGCACACAGTTAGTTGAATGAACAAGTATCCCCATTTTACAGATGAGCAAACTAAGTATCAAAGTAAATAAGTAGCAACAAGATTATATAGCTAGACAGTGATAGAATCTAGTTCTCCTAACTGCTGGTCCAGGATTTATTTCATTGGCACAAAGCTTCTGCTCAAAATATAACATTGTCTTTTGAGAAGCAAGCAAGGAAAACTAATCCCATAGGTAAGGAAAAACCAAAGTATGAAAAGGGCTTTGTGCTATTCTGGAGTGTCTGCTCAGATCCCATGCATGAGGAGGCTGATGCCAGCTGGCTGAAACATTCATAGCTTCCAAAATAGGACCAGTTTTATGGGGTTCATTCTATCTTCTCTTGGTTTTTTGAATGATTTTTTAATGCAGCCCTTTCTGCAGTGTGGGAAGGGGGTGGATGGAGACCCAAACCTCTGAAATCCTCTTTAGTCTTATGATTTTCTGCATCTGAATTTTTCCTCCCTGTATAGCAGAAGAGCAACTATTACTTCTGTCCAAGCCCTTTTGTGGTTGCCCTGTGACCTTTATGAAATGCCAGTCAACCATCTCAAGTTGTCTCTTCCCACGTCATGGCTCTTTAATAACTGGGATTCCCTGTATACCTTAGTCAAATTAGGGAGAGGCTATAGTAGGTACTAAGATCTTTGGCGACATTCAAAATGGGAAAGTACTTCAAGGAATTCCTTGTGTGTATCTGTCTGTCTGTCTGTCTCTTTCTACCTATCTCTTTGTGTCTGGCTCTCTATATCACTCAGTTGCTCTTTCTGTATTTCTCTTTGTCTCTCCTCTTCCCCCTTCTCTCTCTGTCTCTTTGCCTCCCTCTGCCTCTGTCTCTCTGGGCTTGTCTGTCTCTCTTCTCTGTGTTTGTCTTTCTGTATCTATCTCTCCCATTACTGCTCTATATCTCTCTGTCTCTGTCTCTCCCCCTCTTTCTCTTTTGAGCTATGCTCTATTTTGTGCTATGAGCAGAAGGAGGTCATTCATGTGGTCAGCAGCTAGCTCCCATATTTTGGATCTTGTCCATCAGTAAGCTGCTACTTCCATGTTTCCCTGGATGGACTGGAAAAAAAAAAACCTGGAAATGTTTAGTGAAATCAAGAGCTGCCTTTGCATTCCTTTTGTTATTCCACTTGAACCTGGAAGCACATCCCATTCCTGTGAAAATTAGAACTGTGTTTGGGAAGAGTGGGGTGAGGAGAAAGGTCCTTGGACAACACAGGGGTAGCAACATGCAGCAGAGGAATAGACAGGGCATGGAGGCAGGATTGGGGGTGGAGTGGGGGAGAATGGCACAGCATTGTATATTACCAAGAGCTGGAATGGGGTCAGGAGAAACCCAGGTTTGAGTCCTGGCCCACTAGATGTGTGACTGTGGGTAAGTCACTTCATTAACACCTAAACAATGTACTTTATAGGGCCTTTTAAGGAAGATGGTATAAGCAGAGGCACCTTGGTGGTGCAGTGGATAGAATAGTTGACGCGGAATTAAGAGGACCAAAGTTTAAATCCTATCTCAGATAGTTTCTAGCTATGTGATCCTGGACATGTCATTTAACTTCTCTTGGCCTCAGTTTCCTCATCTCTAAAATGAAGATAAGAATAGCACATACTATCTCATGGAGTTACTTTAAGAATCAAATGAGATAACACGTAAATTGCTTTTCAAGTCTGTAATTACAACATAAATGCTAGTTATTATTATTATTATTATTATTATTAAAAGGTAAAGTACTATATAGAAATATTATTATTATTATTATTATTATTATTATCAAGGACCCATATCCCATCTCAAATTGAACACTCATGCTGGTGTGTCCCTGGCAGCACAAGCAAGAGGTAGAAACCTCAATCATCTCTTCTTTAGAGACTGCAGGGCCAGGAGTTAGGTTTGCATTCTATTTCTGCATTGTTCTTTAAAGGGTGCCTTTTCATTCTTTTTTTCACAAAGCAGAAGAAAGACTTCTACATGAAAGAAATCAGACAAATCTATATATAAATCTGCAAGAAACTTAGGGGGAATCCCATTGTTGAATGTGTCTCAGTTTTCCAGATATTTCTTTATATGATTCAGAGATCTAGCTTTGATCTACTAAAATTTCTTTTTTTCAATATATTTTTTGGGGGGGAGTGGCAATCAGGGTTAAGTAACTTGCCCAGGATCACCTGATGGGTTTGGGATCTGGACCCCAGAAAGGAAAAATCCTGGACTTTCCATGGCCCAATCTCTGGCATTTGCCTGAGGCCATAATCCCATCAACTGGCTACACACAATCTCCCAATTCTCTGTTACCCTTAATTTAGCCTAGCCCTTCATTGTTTTACCTCCCTCTGGCTCCTGGCCACTTCCCACCCTTAATCCTAGCTAGGCTTCATTCTCCCTTGGCTTCATGGTCCAGGTCCCTGGTATTCTATTACCTCACCATCCCCAGCAGACTACTTGGCCACTCCTAGATCCCTCCCACAGTTTTTCTGTATATAAGGTCAATCTTGTCTCCATTAAAGTGCTCAGATTCTTAAAATCTAGCCGCTGCTCAGATTCTTATAATTTAGCCAATAGCTCACTAATGTTCAGACTCCTTAAGAGTCTGCCCAATATGAAGGATGTTCTAATAAACCTTGTCTTTAGCTGAATGAAGGGTTGGGTCGAATTCTTTTGGGCAGGACCCTTGTGTTGTGATTTTGGGGTCCCAGCACCCCTAAACCTCAACACACCCAGCTGAACATATCAAGTGTCTGAAGTCAAATTTGAACTTAGGTCCTCCTGACTCCAGGACCGGTGTTCTATCCATTTTTAACAGATTTCCATGGAAAAGGAGTAGGAGTTCTATTGTAAAGTGAGGAACGCCAGAAAATTAATATATTGCTTGCCAGATTTTAACATCAATAATAAGAATATAGCATTCCTCAAGCTCTAACAAAGCCTTTTCCAGGAACAGATGAATATATCTCCCTTCTCAGTTTGTGGATATTAACCCAGAAGCCATTTCTAAAGGTAAGTACTCTTCACAGTAACGGCCACATTGTGCAACGACTGACTTTGATGGATTTAGCTCTTCTCAGCAATGCAACGATCTAAGACATCTCCAAAAGACTCACGATGGAAAATGTCCACATCCAGAGAAAGAACTATGGCGTTTGAATGCAGATGGAAGCATACGATTTGCTCTTTTATTTTTTTTTCTGTTTTGTTTGTTTCTTCTTTCTTGTGGTTCCTTCTGTTGATTCAAATTCTTCTTTACAATATCACAATGTGAAAATATGTTTAATAGGAATGTATATGTAGAGCCTATATCAGATGGCACACCATCTTGGGGAGGGAAACAGGGAGGGAGGGGGAGAAAATTTAAAACTCAAAAGCTTATGGAAGTGATTATTGAAAACTAAAAATTAATTAATTTTTAAAAATAAAAAAAGTAAAAGTGAGTATGCTTTAATGCTTATTTTGGGGCTATCACAATCTGCCTGAAATCACAGTTGTCTCATTCCTCATATGACACAGCTATAGGCCTTCCACTGCAGTTCTTCCATGGGATCCAGACCTGCCTGCAGCTACTAGCTTCTACCTTTGTACAAAGTATATAGGACCATAGAACATTCAACTTGGAAGGAATCTTAGAGATCATATAGCCAAATCTTCTTATTTTATGTTCATGGAAGCTGAGCCCCTAGAGAGCTTCAGTGACTGATCCAGTCACACAGCTAGTTAATGGTAGAACCAGAACAAGATCTAAGTTTCCTGACATGCCTACCCCCAACTCACTCCAGTCGGTGGTTCTTTGTGCCACACCATGCTGTCCCTCTCAGAGGGCTCTGGTTCATACAGACATCACCTAAATATTAGTTTCATATCCCCAGGTCCTAAGCAATTGTAATTCTAAAACAACTGAAATTTATATAGCCTTTTAGAGCCTACAAAGTGATTTTCTCACAACTCCCAACAAGTACAATGTTGTGGAATGGAAAGAGCTCCGGAGCTGAAGTCAGAAGACCTGGGTTCAAATCTCAGCACTGTCACTTTACTGCCAGTGTGGCCTTGGGCAAGTCATTTTTTTTGTTGTTTATACATATTTGCTTACATATTGTCTCCCCCATTAGATTGTAAGCTCCTTGAGAGGAGGGATTGTCTTTTGTTTCTATGTATCCCTAACATTTAGTACAAAGCCTATCTCACAGTAAGCACTTAAAAAAACATTTGCAGAATAACTGGCTGCCTTTTGGAATTTGGGAATCTCTCTAGAGACCATAGGGATCATTGTTCCAGATATAGAATTTTAAATCATCTTCTCTAACCCTCTCATTTTACGGATGACGAAATGGAGGCTTAAGCAACTTATCCAAGATCACACACATAGTAATTGGCAGAGGCAAGACTTGAATTTGGAGGCTCAGAAAGGTGAATTGATTTGCCCAGGGTCACACGACAAATAGTTGTCATAGCCAAGATTTGAGCCCAGATCTTCTGACAACAAGTTCACTCCTTTTCCCACCATATAGCTCTGTCTCCTTTTTATAGTTGTGTCTATGTTCATTTCTGTATCCCATAACATGACAGCATCCAAACAGCAAGGCCTACAAAGAGGCAAAACCATGACAAAGCTAAAACAACCCATAATCACTTGGGTGCAAGTCCCTGAAACAGAGTTTCAAATCTCCAAGGGTTTTGAAGCTCACTGTTCCATTGTCCTGCGCAGGCAGTTCCCCACAACATCGATGGGATCTTAATGTGTGGGCCACTGTGAGGATGTTATGATCTGATAAGGCCAATCCACAACCCACAGCCCCCCACTCTGCAAAACTTCAAATGAGCTTTCCTCTCCAAAAATCTAAACACCAAGATACTCAAAGTTACAAACATCAAATAGAGTTTTGTTAGGAAAGTTACTGGTGTCTACCTGATTCATGGATTTAAAGATAAAAGATAAGTTCTTCCTTTTTTCCCCTTCCAACATGAATGTTATCATCAATATAACCCTGTAGATTGAGTCCATCTGCTTCATCAAAGGGGGCATGGTATAGTGGAAGAGACCCTTGGGTATGGAGTCAGAGGTCCTGGGTTCAAGTGTGAGCTCTGCTATTCACTAAGTTCTACAACCTTAGGTAAGTCATTTAAACTCTATAGCCTCAGTTTCCTCACTTGCAAAATAAGGAGATTGGTCCAGATGACCCTAAGGTCTCCTCCTAAATCTATGAAAGTATGAAATCTCTGATAAGATGCCTAAATGAGACATTACATATGAGCCCACCTTCCTTCACCTTATCACCGCAGAAATGCTAGAAATGTTCCAGAATAATGAAAAACAACATAGGTACAAAGAGGGGAAAGAAAATCCCACAAAGAAATCCCCTGGGGGAGGGGGGACCAGCAGAGAGACTGATGATTTCCTCAGTCAGGTGGGGAAAAAAAAGCTTCTAATATAGTGAAGAAACACTATTGGGCAAAATAATAGGGTTCAGAAAGAGAGACTGATTCTTCAGTAACTACATGGGGGATCCCAGAAAAGAGAATAGAAAGGTTTTATGATCTCGGGCAGCAGTTAGAAGAGTGAATAAAGGAAGCGAAGGAGGAATGTCTGGAGCGAAACTAGAATCCTCGATATTTTGTCAGGAAGCAGCCTCCCAGTCATAGGGGACGGCATTCATGAAAAGTACAGGAAGAGACAACATGATTGCTTCTTGTCCTCTTTGCTGAGCTTACAAAAGAAAAATGTTAGTGAAGGAGATGGTTTATCCCTTTAGCTTTCCAGTAAGAGACAGTCTACGGAAAGAGATCAAGGCAAAGAGCCAAGGAGCCTGTGCTAAACAAACCCTCGTGTGGCCTTAGGTAAGTCACTCCGCTTCTCAGTTTCCTTATCTGTAAAATGGGGATAGTAATACTTTCATTGTCAGCCTTCGCTAATCTAAAAAGGGTTAAAGAAAACATAGTTGTTGCCTGTGATTAGCTGGATAGCAATATATTGATATCCAAACATATAACCACAATGCAAAATTATGACTGATATTTATGTAAAGTTTTCAAAGCCTTTCCTCACGATAACCCAGTGAGGTTGTTAGTGTAAGTAT
Organism: Vombatus ursinus; assembly: GCF_900497805.2. Lineage (NCBI taxonomy): Eukaryota > Metazoa > Chordata > Mammalia > Diprotodontia > Vombatidae > Vombatus > Vombatus ursinus. The sequence goes on along the minus strand of NW_020954590.1, from coordinate 34,606,482 downwards.
TAAAATTATCTTTTACAGAGAAGGAAACAGATTCAGAGAAATTAAATGATTTAGAATCCCAGGATCTGTAAGGGTCATAGAAATAGTCACATCATCCAAACCTCTTTTTCAACAGATAAGAAAATTAAGATCAGAGAGGTTTTGAGTTACCCAAGGTCACATAGGTGATTGTGGTGGAGAGTTTGAAGTGAGATGAGACCTGGGTTCAAATCAGGATGACCTCTGATACTACAGAGGTCACTTAATCTCTCTGGGCCTCCGTTTCCTCATCCGTAAAATGATAACATTGGACTAAACATTCTCTAATGACCCTTCCAATTCTAGACCGTATGACCCTAAATAGCAAGAATTGAAGTCAGAACCTCTTCCTGCTATTCTCTACCAACAGCCTTTGCCCAGGATCACCCAAGTTTTGGAGTCAGGACTTGAACCTAGGACTTCTGACTTCAAGATAAACTGGAATTGGAATTGGAATACATTGCTGCCTCCCTATGCTCTAACACATGGCAAATGAACTAGGAAGATGTTAAAAAAAAAAAAGTGTGGCAAGGTGGGAGGTTGTGAGATCCAACATGGAACTGAAGATTTCCTAGCGAGGTTGACATTTGAGTTGGGCTTCTGAGGATGGGTAGGCATTTGACCAGCGAAGAAGATGGCAAGGCCATGCAAAGAGAAAAGCATGAGGAATGTTGGTGAAGAGAAAGTAGTCTAGTTTGATTATAATAGTAATGGTAGCAATAATAACAATAATAGCTAGCATTTGTATAATGCCTAATATGTAAAAGGCACTATGCTAAGCTTTTTACAGTCATTTCATTTGATCCTAACAACAACAATAATAGGATCTATTATTATCCTCCTTTTTTAGTTGAAGTATTGAGGCAAACAGAGATTAAGTGACTTGGCTAAGGTCACATAGTAAGTATTTGAAGCCATATTTGAACTCAAGAGTTCCTGACTCCAGGCCCAGCACTCTATTCAAGCACCATCTAACTAGCTAATGTATAAATCATATAACCAACGGCAATATGAAATAAAACTGGAAAGGCAGGGTAGCCTCATGTGGTAGGGGGCCTTCACACTAAATAAAAGAATATAAACTTTATTCAGTGGCCAAAAAAGGGCCACTGAAGATCTGGGCACAGAAAGGTGATCTGACCATGTGTAAAGATTTGTCTGGCAGCAACAGGAAGGGTGGACTGGGGGGAGAGAGAAAGATCTGTTAGGATGCTATCTGTACCAATGAAGGCATGCACTAGGTTAATGGCAGTGGCAAAGGAGAGGAATACAGGAGATGTTGAAGAAGTAGGATCAATTGATTTGACATTCGAGGTAAGGGAGGGAAAACTTTAAAGGCTCAAAGTTCCAACTTGCAGTATCAGGAACACATTTCCCCCTGGCTCTATGGAAGAGGTAGGAAGTTCACCTCCTCCCCACTTTCTGTAACTTCCTTCAGCTCAAAGTCCCCACTAGCAGTTACTTTAGAGCTAGGGATATGGGGTAAAGACTGGGGCTCCTTGGGATAAGGCATAAGGGCTCCTCTGCTGGGATGATGATGACATTCAGCCCTGGGCTGCCTCCCTACAGAGGGTGCTCCAGAAGTGTTAACTTTTTGAGCTTTCATAGCTTAAAACTACACTAACATTTTTGAAGCGCCCTCTCCATCCTCACCATGGCCTCAGCTTTGGCCCTTCTATTCCCTCTAGCACCACCATCACTAGCCCAGGCTCCAGAGTTCCTCTCCTCCTCTACTGAGGAACATACACCATTTGGCAATTTCTCCATTCTAAAACATAGTGATCAACAACCAACGGTCATTCAGCCTTTGCTTGAATACTTCCAGGGAGGGGGAACCCACTGACTCCTGAGGTAGCCCATCCCATTAGGGGATGGCTTTATTTGTTGGCAAGTTTTTCTTTACATCAATTTTTCTCCTTGTATCATTCCTAGTTCTGTCTTCTCTGGCCAAATAGAAAAAGATTATTCCCTCACGTCCATGCCAGTCTTGTAGGGCTTGAAAATAGCTATCCTGTCCCTCCTACATCATCCATTTTCCAGGCTAAACATCCACAGTTCCTTCAGTGTTTGATCTTCCCAATGAATGATCTCAGAGCACCTCTCGGTCACCCTCTCCTGGATGCTCTATAGCTTAGCAATGTCTTTCCTAATTCATATATATTGTTCAGAGCTGAACACAAAAATAACTGGTACTTTGCCTCCACTGTCATATTTGATCCTCACAACCACATTGTGAGGCAGGTGCTATAGATATAATTATCCTCATTTTACACCTGAGGGAATTGAAGATTAAAAGAAGTTAGATGACTCATCTACAGTCACATTCAATTGTTAGAACTGAGATTCAAACCCACATCTCTCCTGGCTTCAGGTCCTACAATCTTTGCACTACACAGACTGTCTGGAAGTGGGAATTCCCAAAGGGACAGCAAATGCGAAAGGCTTCTGGGTCCAGCTCGATTGATTGTAGAACAATCGGCCAACAAGCATATTTTTAAGCACCTATGTGCCAAGCACTGTCCTAGCAGCAAGATTGTTGAGAAAAAGAAAGACAGAAGGGGAGGGAAGAGGAAGGGGGGGGAGAGAGAGAGGGGGAGAGAGAGAGACAGAGACAGAGACAGAGACAGAGAGACAGAGACAGAGAGAGAGAGACAGAGACAGACAGAGAGAGAGAGATGGGATTTTAACCTAAAGAAGCCATTGACGCTTCTTGAAGAAAATAGTGTCAGTACCACTCCAGTCCTCTGCAGAGGCAGGAGGCCCACAACTGCTAAACATTGCACATATTTTCAGGCTTTTTCTATGTACTGATCGGTTATGCTAATTTTTTTTTTTTTTGGTCTTTAAAAATACTATTTGTTTTATGGGATGGCATTCAGAGGGAGAAGAAGAGGGATCCTGGAAGAAACTTGGCAATGTTAAAAAAGAGACATGAATAAAAACTTATTTAAAAAAAAAATAATGTCAGAGTCAAGCAAATGCTTTAGCAATATCAGTTTGGCCACTGTGTGGTAGGTGAATTGGAGAGGAGTGAAAAAGGTGCAAAGAAACCAACAGTCCAGGCTATTGCAATGCCTACATCATTTGGAAGAGGTAGAAATGCATTAATAATAATAATAGCTAGCATTTGTATAATGCTTGAAGGTTTGCATCATGCTTTACATGTTTACATTTGACACTCACAACAACACTGTGAGATAGGTATTATTATTCCTACTTTATACATGAGGAGATTGAGTATGAGATAGATTAATGACTTACCTAAGGTCACTCAGCTAGTAAATGTCAGTGACAGGCTTTGAACTCGGGTCTTCCTGTCTCCAAACACAGAACTTGATCTGCTCTACAGCTTATTTGCCTCTGCTAGAAGTACACAGAGCTACCTACAATAGAAAAGTAAAATTGGCACATTTGTTGCTGCTTTTACATGGTTCATTTATTACTGCCTTTCTTCTCACTCACGCACATACATCCCCACCCCAAGTTCTGGGGCTGGCAGATCTGCATACTGTTGTTTCCTAAATAGATTTTTTTTCTAAAACATAAAAGCACAGGCCTGGGAGTCAGAAAACAGTGTCTGAGTTCCTGCCCTACTGCTTACTGTGAGTCGCTTCACTTTTCTAGGGATCAGTGTCCTTCTCTGTTAAATGGAGCACTGGACTATTTCTTCTCTCAAACCTCTTTCAGGTCAGGCCTTCTATAAGCCCTTAAGTCTATTTTGGCCCTAATCGTAAACAGCTGATTACCTATTTATCAAGAGCCTACCATTGCCAATTGATTTCCAGATGCGTTGGTATGAGACTTATGTATCAGTAGATACAGTTTTTTAAACTGACTATGAAATTCAGTCATAGGGAGATGAAACCAAAACTCCATTTCCTTCACTGGAGAAATCTCTGCTTGAAGCAGAATTTTTCCAAACTGCTTTCTTGAAAGCAGAAAATATCATTTTGGTAGCAGCGACACCTTGTGGCAGTGTCTGGCAGAACATCGTAACCTGTCAGTCCCACGCACTGCCTTTCTCAGTTTGGATATTGGGACCCACCTCATCACCGAGACAGGTGAATTCAGCCCAGCTTTCTCCTACTCTCTTTTATCACAAGGGAGTTTAGGGCTTAACACTGATGAAAGCAATTTATCTTTTTAGAGTACAAAGGAACAGAACATTAACCACCCCCCTTCCTTAAGCCACCCTTGCACTGAATTAGTGCCCCCTTGTCTGAGTAACTGATTCAAGTGAAACCTTTATCTTTGAGGTGCAGAGTCACCAGTTGGAGCAAAAATACTGAAGCCCACATTACAGAAGGAAAAACTTCCAAACACTCAGCATTATCTCAAAATGGGCTGCTTCTGGAAGTAGTGTGTTTTGCCCCGCTGAAGATTTGTCCGAGACTGAATGGTCATAGTACAGGGATGTTGTGGGTAGGATTCTTGTTGAGGTAAGGTATGGTATAGATGTCCTCTGTGGTCCCTTCCAGCTCAGATATTCTGAACAACCTTCAATATTATAGGGATCCCCAACCTTTTGTGAGGAGGACCTTAAGATCACCGGTGGGTGTGAAGGCTATCAGTGAGATTTTTGCAACGGTAGCAGGTGGCTTAGAGACCTACCAGATAGGAAGCTCAGTGCAGCGAAGTAGAAGCATTGCATTTGGAATTAAGAGATTCTGCCATTTACTACCTGTATGACCTTGTCACTAAACCTCAGTTTCCTCATTTGTAAAGTAAAGGAGCTGGATTCAATCAGAGATTCTACACCTGGGATCGGTGGTTTTTTAAGATATATTTTGGTAACTGTATTTCATGTAATTCTATGTGTTTTATGTATTTAGAAACATTATTCTGAGAAGGGATCAATAGTCTTCACCAGATTTCAAAGGGGTTTATGACACAAGAAAGGTTAAGAATCCCCAGACTAGATGATCTCCAAAATTCTTTACAGCTCCAGATCTATGAAGCTGCCATCTTGAATCTCTGAAATCTCTTGGTAAATCCCATCTACTGATTGGCAGATCTGGAACTTGGGTTAAGAAAGCCGTTTTGGATATAACATACAGAAGCACTTTTTTCCTACATTTTATAAATGTCTATTTTTAATGACAGAAAATTCTACTGCTCATGAGTTAAAGGTATATATTTCTAATATTGTCACATGTGTTTTAGGAAAGGCTCAAAGCCTTCAAGTGAACAGTAATACACATAGTGTACGTAGGGTGCCCAAATACTTTGCCTGGACTTTTTCTAATAACTGAAATTCCCTGATTAATTCTTTCCCCTACCTAAAGGCAGACTCATATCAAAACCTTCCCAATTAGTTGAGAATCTATTTTCCCTTAGAAGAAGATTACATATTTTTCCTAACTGGAACATTGTGTCATTAATTGACAGGGTTGTTTTAAAGATTACATTGGATAAAAAATATTATATAACATTTAAGCTGTAAACGCTGCAGAATACTATGTGGACCTATGTTATAATTATTCCTGAAAGAGCTTTATAATTAAGAAAGTCTCCATTAAGTGTTACCCATGGCCCCCATCAAAAAGTTTGACCTTACCTCCTCTTGCTTTTGTCCTTAGTGGAGGTGGAGAGCTAAGGCTAGATGACCTTTGAGGTTCCTTCCAGCTGCAAATCTACAGGACTTTTTACACAGAATACTATCTTTTGCACAAAAGTCAACTGGAAGAGGATTATCAGAGTGTCTCTTGCTCTTTTCTCTTCCAAGGATGGAATTGGATGGCACTTATTTTTTGTGGATCAAACAGAAATCAACCTTACCTATTTAGCCTTGATATATTTGTCAGGTAAGAACACATAGTGACCACTTCACCCTGATAAATCTATCAGGTGAGAATATGTTTCAATAAATCAGTCAATCAAAGAGAATTTTCCCCTGTACTCTGCATGTTCTGGTGGGACAGGATGCAACAGACTTTCAAAGAGATAATAACTTTGGGGGATAACAACTGTATCAACTATATTTCTATAAAATAATCCTTTCTGAAAACTAATAAAATTGATGTCAACTGCAAATCATGATAAGAAGAACACCACTAGGGACTCATGAACTAGAGCATTAAAAAAGTTAACACTCAACCTCTCAAGACTGGCCTTAGAGGTCTAAAAAAAGACAACTTTTAACCCCTAAAATGCTAAGAGGACTTAGTGGCTATGCTCTTAGGACACAATTCCTCATTGGGAATGAGAATTGGGATAGTAGATCCCAAGCATGCATTAAATCTTTATAACTGTGTTGGCCACTATTACAGTTTTATGTACTTAGTAGGTGCTTAATAAGACCATAGATCTGTCACTGAAAGGGACATCAGAGGTCATTTCCTCCAGTCTCCTGTACTTACTGATGAAGAAACTAAAACTTAGAGAGGTTAAGTAACATGCCTGAGATCAAAAAGAAAATTCGGCAGAATTGGGTTTGAATACTGGTCTTCTAATTTGATGATCTAGCTTGCTTTCTTCGGTATAAAGTTTTTTTGAATGCCCTCACATCTTTTCCAGCATGTTGACGGTTCTTATCTGAACCCCCTTAAGTATTTCATAACCGTTTAGTCACAGAGTACCAGACTAGGTATAGAGTTCCCCCAAGTATCTGACAAGGGCTATCTAAAAAGTCACCTCTGGGCTCCCACTGTGTCCCACTGTTGCTCAGTATTCACTAGTGACTACACTGCTGACAGACACACTTAGCTTGTGATCCAACGTGAAACTCTGAAGTCATTTCCTGCAGTACTGGTGCAATCTCACTCTCCGCTGAGAAATTTTTTTTTAAGTGCCTTTGATTACAGGCCTGGGTTTTAGGTGGAGCTCTTATTTTTCTACACCCATGCTTTCTGGCAAGCCCCACAAGTTCTATGTATATCCTCCCATGAGATAGAGCTAAGCTTTTAGGCACTGCCTCTCGTAACTTTATGCTAAAATCTTAAGGTCTCATTCCTGGAACTTTCCACCCAGGGTTTCAGTCAAACCCTGGGAGACTGGTATGCATAGACTTCTTTTCAAGGTAGCCAAAAGTCCAGGAATCAATTGACAGGATAAGATACTCTACTAGTTTGGAATGTTTTCTCAATGTCAAAAGATTATAAGGAAGGATACAAAAGTGGGGTGTGCGTGTGTGTGTGTTTTGGGGGATAGCTACTGGAAAGGTAACTGCAGATGGAATGCTAACTCCCAGGTCCATTTAAGGCCACAAAGACAGAATAGTAGCTATCCTTCCTGGTATACATTTCTGGACAGCTGGGCCAAATAAATCTTGAGGTACCTCAGGCTTGAGATAGCTTTGGCAACTTAAAACCGCACTAAGACTTTTTGGTCTACACCTCTTGTGTATGTTGTGCTGTGACATCTACATCATCTCTATGCTTTGCTTTCTATTATTTTCCTTCCCAAGTCCCTCACCTCAGCCTCCTGGAACCCCTTGCTTGCTTTGAGGCGTGGCTCACAAATCACCTCCTTCAAGAAGCCTTTTCTGATTCCAGCCATTGTCAGTGTGTCCTCCCCCCTCCCCAAGTCACCAAAGATTTACTTTCTATATATCCTCTACGTATTTATCTGTAAACATGCCGTACCACTCTTGTGGAAAGCGAGTTCCTTCAGTATTGTCTCATTTTTTATTTTTGTATCCCTATTGCCTAGAACATTTTGGGGTGTAGGGAGCACTAGACCTATGATTTCATGGTATAGAGAACTGCAGACAAGGAAATGCCCTAGACTTAGGCCACCACCTGCTCTGCAATATATTGTCTTAAAAAGCTGCCTGGGGCACTAAGAGGTTAAGTGATTAGACCAGAGATAGGGTTCAGAATCAAGATTTGAACTCAGAAAAATGACCTGAGGAAGAGATAGGAGGTGGTGAGCAACTCAAACTGCCCTTATCACTTCAACCACCACATCCTTTTAAATGAGATGGCAACAGTCCAGGACCATGAGCCCCAAAGCCATGGAAATAGCCGTGTTCCACCCCACCAGACCACCAGCTCTGCTTCCAACCTCATTGTCCTCCACTCATCCTTGAAGGGAGCAATCCCAGTGAAGAAGGGACCCACCATCCTTACCGCTCCCCGCACCAACTACTAACCAAGTGCCACCAATGGGCAGGTAAGCCCAAGGAACCTGGGAATAGCAACAGCAGCAGTAATACCACCACTGCCCCTCCCCCCTCTTCTGGTCCTATTTCCAGGCCAGTCCCTGCAGCTGGTATCCAGAGAAACATTCATCCCATCCACCTCCACTAACTGCCCATAACAGAGCAAGGCAGACTAACTGAAGGAGCTAGGCACCCTGGAGGAGAGACAGAAGTACACGAATTCCAGAAGAGCCAAGCCACTGCCACAGACCAAAGATAACCAGTTTTGCTTCCATCTCAGCTTCCAGAACTATCATCCAAGAATTAATCCCCTTGGAAATGTGATGTGGTAACCTCTTAGGCAGGCGATATAGCCCCCACCTCAGCATCAGTCATCCTATTGAAATCTCGGAAAATAAGGTTCTTGCCACCCAAGTCCTCAGCACTGTTCAAAGCTTCAACATCAAAAACGAATGTGAATTTATCAGTAAAAATTTAGCAAAAAGAAACACTTTGTTGCCACACCCTAAGGACTATGGAATCTTTCCATCTGTCTTGCAGCTGAAACCTTTAATATGTGGTCTCCCTCATTATGATGTAAGTACTTGGCCCTTGCTGCACGGACCCCTCGTGGACCTGCCCACAGAGGATGACCTGTTTGCCACTGTGTGCCTCTAGAACCAGAACTCCTTGTAGTCCTCAACCTGGGCTCCACAAGCTGGCGAGCAGTGCTGAAGATGCCCCCTCTGCCAGACAGACAGAAGCTGGAGCTGCTTGAGAGGACAGCCTTGATACTGAGCTCACAAAGGAGAGTGCAGGAAGGAGTCATGATAAACCACACAAGCTGGGCCAGGGGCCTGAGGAGGTGCTGATGCTTAAATTCCCCTGCCTGGCTTAACCTGCCTTCTGTTCCCTCTGCCTGTGGGTCTGTTTATTTGGTGAGGGGGCTGGGGGGCAGAAAGGATGTGTGTGTTTGGAGACCTAAATTTTCATTTGTTTTTGTTCTACTATTACAGATGCCATGGGATGAAGTTTGAGCCTCTAATTGCATATTAAAACATTAGCTATGAGAGAGAATAAAAGAATGTGAGTTTCTGAGAAGCAAATTGAGATTGTGTTGCTTTTCTATTTATACCTCCAGTGCTTGTGAGCAGAGTGTATTACTCATAGTAATCACTTAATAAATGCTTCATTCATTCATTCAAAGTCATCTCTATATCCACTATGCCATGCTGCCTTGAACACTTAGTAAGTAATGCTTGTTGATTGAGGGATTAATTGTAATAAATGCTTGTTGATTGAGGGATTAATTGAGATCTGATTATCTCTTAGGACATGGAGATCTGATGGCCAGGGTCACTAAGCATGGGATAAAAGGGACTTTGCCTCAGGTTTGCAGTTAATGGAATGGTGAGAGGAAGAAGTAGTACACTTCCTTCCCACTAAGATCATTGTCCCCAGGACTCATCTTATGATACTCCACTAGCCTGAGCACAAACATATTTTCTTTTTTTTAAAATTAATTTATTTTGATTTATCAACAATCACTTCCATATGCTTTTGAGTTTAAAACATATTTTCTTCTTCAGATGATCATTCATTTTATCTATTGAATTATTAGCAGAGCCCAGACCATCCAGGGTTCTCTTGCTGTGGTGTCCCTTTTAGAGGCCCACCTATCTCTCATCCCTCAGTCTCCCAGGACAAGTGGATTTTTCTCCATCCTAGGCACCCCCTGAGGATCAGACTGTCCTTTGCGCAGTGGTGCCTGTTCCCTTACCGCTAACTATATTTCACATCAAGTGAAAACATTCTGCTAATAGCAGAGCTAGAAGAAAACATTTGTGTGCTTTAGGAGGCATTAGAACATTGTATCCCTGGAGTGTCACCATTACAGAATCATGGAATTGCAGAGTTGATAGGGTCAGTGATCACCTAGTTCAACCTATGCCCCCCAAAGAATCTCCACCATAACATACCCGACAAACGATCCCATAGCCTTTGCCTGAAGACCTCCATTGAAGGCAAACCCACTGCCTCCTGAGGCACATCCGAACATCAAGCCTACATTTCCCTCCTTGCTACTTTCATCCAGCCTTTGGAGCTCTTGGGCCAAACAAAACAAGTCTAATCCTTCTTTCATGCTATAGGCCTTAAAAATAGCTAACATAATCCCTCTGAGTCTTTTCTTCTCCAATTTAAACAAACCTAATTTCTTCAACCAATCCTCATGTGGCATGGACCCAAGGACCTCCATCCTGGTTGCTGTCCTCTGGACATTTTTCAGTTTTTCAATTTTCTTCCTAAGTTGTGGTACTCAGAACTAAACACAATATTCCACCTATGGTCTAACCTGGGCAGAATACTCTAGCACTTATTACTATTCAATGTAGGCCAAGATCACACTGGTTTTTTTTAGGTCTCACTGGAGGCTTTGAGTTTCCATTACAACAAGCGTAACTGATTTACCCCAAAATAAATATCTATGTGCAATGAAGAATAGAATTTTCAGAAATTAAGAATGTACATTCAGAAAAAAATTATTAACGGGGTCTTTATGCCTCTTTGCAAATTGCACCATAGGTAAAACCTACCTTGCTTGTCACTAGTTCTAGCTCTGCCTTGTCTCATATTTGCCATATTAAAAGAAGTCATATTGACCATGAAAAGATTGACACTTTAAAAATTTTTTGTTCCATTCCTTCTTAAAGCCCAAATCTCTCCTAATTATTGTATGATGAATGTGAATCTGTGAATAAGCAAGATTTTTTCTACCAAGTAAAATGCTACTCCTCTCTGATTGAGGCATAGACTAAATATAATTCACACCAATCAATAACATCTAAACTATATTAATTTTCCACAATAATATAATCATTAAAAAGTATTTTTCTTTGATTAGCCAGTTACTCCCCAAATTACAACCAACTTATTAATATTCTGTACATATGAATAGCTATTTTCACAGTCCTCACAGCGTGTGCTCGCGCGCGCGCGCGCACACACACACACACCACCCCCACCACCAAAAAACAAAAAAAGCCTCCTTCCTGCCCCACCCCACCTCCTTAACATTAGCTCAAGAACAAACTTTCCTGGACTGATACCACCACCTGGTGGTTGGCATGGTGGGTATCTGATCCAAAGTCTTTCCATTACTTCCTTTTCATAGAGAGAGGAAAGGAAATGATGGAAGAAAGACCTTTTTTATTTCACCCATTGCTGACAAGTCAATAAGCCCAACTCGGGCAATCTTTTTTCACATGGATAAACATCCTTCCGTGGTCCTCTTTCATTTAACTATTTCCTTAAACCTAAAACCTGAGGACAAAGGCTCTTTTTGTGTACCCAGCACTTATCAAAAGGTCTGGCACATAGTAGGCACTTAATAAATGTTGATTGATTGAAAACTTCCTTCTCTGTTTTCCTTTCTCTATTCCTATTTATAGGACAGCTCAAGATGAAAATGTCCCTAAATGCAGGCATAGTACTATATCCCTGATGAACGTTGATTAAGTTCTGAGTTACATCCTCTTAATGAATAAGCTACTCAACTGGAAGTAAGTTGAGCACTTTTGCGTAACCTTGGGCTAGTTACTTAATCTACAAGGGCCCTTCCAGCTCTAAATCTGTGATCTTATGAATGCTTTCCAATAACTAGTGAATCATTTAAATTTACTGAAGAACTAATTTATGAAACAGTGTGCGGACATAAATGCATTTGCATTATTGTGGGTTTTGTAAAGATCCATTGTTATGTTTTATTTTTATATTACAGATATTTACAGATTGCTATTTCATTATTGGGGGGAAGCAAGTACCCAAGCTTTACATCAAATATTTGACCCCTTTCCCACCAAATACCAGTTCCACAATGAATATGTACAGCAATTAGCAAATAAATTTATTTAACCAATAGTAGCAAAACAGAAATTGGAGATGATTTAAGAGAATATATGCCGGACAATACAGAGTAAAAGAGCTCTCCCATTGGAAGCAAGGTAACTTAGCTCAAGTGAGAGACAAAGAGAGAGAGAGGAGGGGGGAGGGGGAGAGAGAGAGAGACAGAGAGACAGAGAGATTCCTAGAACTCACTCCAAAGGGAAGTTCCCCAAGGTCTCCATGTAGCAAGTTGGGGACAGGAACATGATGAAGACTGCCAGCTCCTCTCATGTCTACTTCTTCCTAGAGTCTTTTCCTTCAGTAACCTGATGTGGAGTTGACCCCTTCCAACTTCCTTCTCAAAGCTGGAAGCCAGAAGCACCTGAAGAAACTGCAGGACCCTAAGCAACTCAAAACTTGAAGAAGACTGAAGAAAGCTGAAGTTCTCCTGTTCTCACTAATTCTGCCCTGCCTTGCCCTGAATGAGAGGCATTTCCATCAATAAGAAGAGAGGCCCATACCATTGAGCTTTGGGACTAGCGTTACGTTCCTCCCTTGGGCCAAAACTCTTTGTAGTCCCTTGCAGAGATCAGCTGGAGCAAGCCTAAAACCTGTAAGTCTACAATATAAACATAAACATTAGCACTTTAAAACAATAAGGCTGATTTTCCTGTCATCTCAGATAACCAACCATCAATATCTTTGAAACTGAAATAAAACAAATGCATTAACAATTCATGCAATAGTCACGGCACTGTACAGATCATCACTTGCGAATGTACTATAGTAACAGTATAACTAACTACATATAGGACATATAACACACCTTTTGAAATCATATGCATATCTGTTGTATATAGCAATCAATCAAAAGCAATAGTATGGCTAACCAACAAAGCAAAGCTAGCTAACTACAACAATAACACTATCAATACTTCAGTATATAAAATACATCTATAAGCACTAGTAAATACCGTACACACAACAATCAACAAATGGACGCTTCTATCACATCAAAATAACACAAAACATAGCCAAATGAACATACCAGCAAAATAAAAAATAAGCATACTCAAACACGCAGTAATTCACATACATGAAAATACATTCAATTACATGAGAGACACATTTCACATGGGCATTCTTTATTATTGTTGCATGGAAACATATGTGACTATGTCTTCAAGTTTACTTGTAACATCACAACTTAGACTAGTGACTGGTCTAATAGGCCTAGTTCTCCTGTCACTGACTGATCTCTTTGCTCTTATGCCAGAGCCAGTAGTTGCTATGAGTTGACCATCAGAATCATTATAGATGTGAGTGTCTACACCTGAGCTGGCAGCCATGCCAGGTTATCCACCAGCATGTTCAAGTTTCATGAGTGTTTAGCTCATAGCGGACGTTGAATAAATGCTTATTGATTATTGATGGACTAGGCTTACCATAAGAATAGTATTAGATTTTAGGTAAGGAAAAACTTTCTAACAATTAGAACTATCTGAAAGAAGATTGGGCTGGCTGCTTCAGGAGGCACTGAGTTCTCCCTCATTGAAACTCAGTGGGTCTTAGTTTCCTTATATGTAAAATAAGGAGGTTGAACTCAATGGTCTCTAATAGCCTTCCACATTCTAAATCTATGATCTCATGATACACGAAGCAGGAGAATTCATAATGAGAGTCCAGCATGTAGAGGCATTTGCTCAGTTCAGAATAGCAATTTCCATAGGGCCCAATGAGAATGGCCAACCAAGGGATAGATAGCGGTATAATTAAAAAATTAAAGTCAACAAATACTTATTAAGCTACTATGCTAGGTTTTTAATACAAAGACATAAATGAAAAGGAAGGGGGCAGGTAGGTGATGCAGTGGATAGAGTAGCAGGCCTGGAGTCAGGAGGCCATGAGTTCAAATCTGGTCTCAGACCAGACACTTGACACTTACTACCTGTGTGACCCTGGGCAAGTCACTTAACCCTGATTGTCTCACCAAAAAGCAAAAAAATAAATAAATAAATAAATAAAAAGGAAAGTCAGAGCAGAGTTATATAGATATGAGAGTCTAACATAGCAAAGAAGATAAACTTAGAGTAGTAGTTCTTTTTTTAAAATTTATTTTATTCTGAATTTAAGAAATAAAACACACATTTCTACAGCATAGTTTTTTTTTTACATTGAAATTGTTTAATATTAAAGGCCCAGATTCCAACCTCTTTTGTTTACTTCTGCTTCTGACACAAGACAATACCTGATAAATGGACACTTTATTTTTTTTTCAGCTGACTTCCTCTTAGTCTCCAGACACTGACTTCTCAGGGCTTCCATGTTGGGTGGGCTGCACTACTCTACCTTTAATCCTAGCTCCAAGGTTTCCATGGTTTGTACTCCCATGTCCAGTGGAGATCATCAATGGCACCTAAAACCACTGAGTCTCTACCTACTTTCTTCTCTTTTGTGTCTGAAGCTTTTCCATGGCATACTTCCATCTATCTATACCTTGAATAAGTCCCAAGAATCACTGGGATTCAGACACCCTTCAGAATGGCAGTTGTTGGGAATCTCAAAGTAGTAGTTCTCAAAGTGTGATCAGTAGACTACTGGATATTCCCCAGATACTTCCAGTCTGACCTCAAAATGTTTAAAAACTGCTGGAATGAAGCAGGTGGTTGGTTGATAATTAAACTAGCCTGACATGTAAGTGATATGGAGGTAGAGATCAGAAAGGCAGTGGTCCTAAAGTCTTAAGTAAGCTACATTTGTAATTAGAGGAGCCTGTAGAACACAGAAGGGGCAAAATTCCCACTGGAATGTTCATGTGCTATCTTCCTGTGACCCAAATTTCCCACTCTAGGAAGCACTGGTCTTCAAGTTACTTTGTATGTATTTTATTATTTCCTTATCTGTGTATTATGTGTTTCTCAGATAGAATGCAAGCTCCTTGAGGGCAGGGAGTGATTTCATTTTTGTCTTTGTAGTTCACTTTTTTTTTTCTTTTGGTCATCTCCAGGGCCTAGCATAGCATCTAGCACAGAGTGGGCAGATAATAAATTCTGTATGAGTTGTGACAAAGTATTGGTTGGCAGCTACGTGTTGTATGTGGGAGGCAGACTGGTTAAACAAGCCTGTCAATATCTGTCATTCTAGGTGCTGGACTCTTTATGTGAGTTTGGGTTCTCATTAACTCTTTTTTCCTCCAATTAGTCTATTTGTTTTGAAACATGTTTTCTTGATGGCTTTTGTAGTTATGTCACAATCATTTCTGAGGAGAAAAAAATCCATGCCCAACTGCTCCTTCACAAAATGGAGTCCTTTCTCCCTCATAAAAAAGTAAAGCAAGTAAAAATACAATGACCAGGTGCCATGAACTAGGAAATAGATTTCATTATCTGTTCTCCAGGACTATCATTTATTTTTTAATTACTCAGTATTGATAGACCAGATTTCCTCTCTTCCTTATGTGGGTTAGTCTTTTTCCTAAAGGCCAAGAAAACTGTCCCTAATGGCAGGCTGAGAGGGTTAAGTAAGGTTAAAGCCACCTAACTGTTGATGTACTTTCCTAATGGCCTCAAGCAGTATTGACTATGGCTTCCTGATCACCTAAGGACATAAAAAGGTTCACAGGGAGTTAGGGTCCTTCAGGTTTGGCAGATGTCCCAAGCCCAGCAAAAGGCACCTTACCCAACCCTGCATATGTTTCCATTTGGAGATCAGGGAGATCTATATAAACAAGGAGCTATATTAGTATTCTTTCTATGCTGTACTATCCTTTTTATGAGCTATAGCTGAATAACAGTAATAATGGTAATAATGATGATGACGATAACTTTTATATAACATTTTAAGAATTGCAAAACACTTTACAAACATTATCTCATTTTATCCTCACAACAACCCTAGGAGATAGGTGCTGTTATTATCCTCATTTCATAGATGAGGAAACAAAGGCACAGAGAATTTAAATGATTTGTCCAGGGTACCGCAGCTAGTGAGGGTCTGAGATGAGATTTGAACTCCAGGTCTAGTGCTCTATCCACTTTGCCACCTAGCTGGATAACTAATGAGAATTTCATTTCATTCTTGTATCAGACCTAAATCACCAGAGTACTGGCTCAGCCCACTGCATGCAAAATTTAGCCTCCTTTTAGTGATCTTTTCATTTGCATTGCTGCAGGCATTGTTTATGACATCATTTATAATTGTTTATTGTATGTTTTCTATGTCACTTTATTTTTATGTAGTTCTATTCATTTCACTCTACCTCAGTTCTTACAAATATTCCAACAGTTTTTTAAAGTCTCATATTCACAATTTCATATTGTGCATTAGTATTCCATGACATTTTTATACTATAGGGTTTTTGTTTTTGTCATTCCTCAATCAATGGGCACTCCTTCTGTAGTTCTTTGCTACAGAAAATAAGATGTATAATAGACCTTTCTGTCTTGTACTACCTTTGGGGTGGTATATGCCCAGTTCAATAGTATAGATAGATTAGTTACTTTTCTGGCATAATTCCAAATTGCTCTCACAGTTCCACTAACAGTATATCAGTATGTCTTCAGTACTGCAGACATACTATCTTCTCACAGTCCCTACAACAATGACTGTTCTCATTGTCCCCTTTGCCAATTTTCAGCATGTGTGATGTGTTTCTCTTACTACCGGTGATTTGGAATTTATAAAGCTTTCAAAAAGCTTTTGTTCACATCTTTTGTTCACTTGTCTACTGAAAATGACTTTCGGTGTTATATTTCTGCATGGATTCCCTATGTAACTTGGATATCAGAGTTTTATCAGTGACATATGTTACAAATAATACAAAGTTCTTTCCTTATTCCATTTTCAATTATTTTGTTCACAAAAAAAGTTTTTGTGTATATTCAGTCTTGCCCATTTTGTCTTTTATGATTTCCTCTATCTCTTGCTTGGCTAAGCGTTGTTCCTTACCTCTCGCCACAGCTATGAAGGATGCATCTTCTCTCTTTTAATTTTTTATGTGACCTTTTTTATTCTAGTCCCAGATCTATGTTTGAACTTATTATGGCACTTGATATAAGATCCTGGTCTAATTTCTGCCAAAGTGCATCCTAAATTTGCCAACAGTTCTTGTTAAAAAGTGAGTCCTTCCCCCAGTAATTCATCAAACACTGAGGCTACTATTTTTAGTACTTCTATTTCTTGTTTATCTATTCTGTTACTTTGAAATGCATTTAAAAAAACCTTCAAGGGACAGCTAGGTGATGCAGTGAATAGAGCTCTGGCCTTGGAGTCAGGAGGATGTGATTTCAAATCCAGTCTCAGACACATGACACTTACTAGCTGTGTGACCCTGGGCAAGTCACTTAACCCCGATTGCCTCACCAAAAAAAAAATACATTTAACCAATATCAAATCGATTTGATGATTACTGCTTTATAAGATACTATAAAGCACTTCTTGCTGCTATTTGTTCAAGAGTCCCTAACTGGTCTTACTGACTCCAGTGTCTCAATTTAGGTCAACAAACATTGATTAAGCACCTACTATATACCAAGGTATTTAAGGGAATGAATTTAATTCATCCTGCCTACCTACTATCAGACTAATCTACCTAAAGCACATACTGGATCATGTCACTTCCTCCTCAGAAAACCTTCAGTTTCCCTAGACAGATTTATGTTACTTCATCTTTCCAAAAAAACTTCTTTTCCTGAGAATGCTGAGCCCAGACCATCCCCTTTAGAACAGTGGCAGAGACTTTAGACCAGAAGAAGGCCCACAAATTCACCCAGATGAAATCCAGACATTGAAAAAATGGGTTTCCTCAGGTTTCACAGTCTTGCATATTGACACACAGACTCCTCACTTTGCCCAATAAACTTTCCACCAATGTCAGTGGAATCCCTAATACTAGATAAAAAGCCCTAGGCTAACTGCTTTTTGAGGGGATGCCTACTAATAAGGCTACACAGACCCAGCTCTGCCATATTTGAAATCATTTTCAAGCTTCCTGTGAGCATATAAAAGAAGAATGAAGGAAAGTAGACAACAATCACATAGGATGAGAAGGCATAGAGGGACTGTACCTGTAAATATGAGATCATACTATGGGAAGGGGAAGTAAATACATTGAACATTAACCATGAAGGCCAATGTTGAACATTAGCCTATTGTTGAACATTAGTTATAACAGATAAATAAGAGAACTTTTACCTACAAAAGGTGCCAACAAAGGAAGAACCCTGATATCCTTTGTTGCCTTACTCCCTCCAATCCATAAGATTATAATTTCATTATAGAACCATCTACTTGAATGGGGGTAATCTGGGTCTCTATTTGTAAGGAGAAAAGGACTTCTCCCCACATCCCCTCTCTTTTGTTGCTTCTTTTTCCAAGAAAAGTTCTAGTTCTAGTTCTGTTCGTCTCAATAAACTTTTTAAAAAGAAAATAAAAATCTGGGCTCACATTCCAACATCTAGTGATGACTGAACTCAACAAAAAAAAAAGTGTGCTTACTGGCAGCTACAGAGCACAACAAGGCTTTGTATTGTTCAGACGAGGGAATATTAAGACTTCCTTGTTCGCCCAGTCTCAGATTTCTAGAAGAAAAACATGGAAAGTGTATCTGCTTTAGTACAAATGAAAAAAAGCAAACAGATATGGGTTTGGGAAGGATTGTTTCTTTGCTCAATATCAGGAAGTCCCAGTGACAGACTGAGAAACCTAATATCTCAGTTCTTGGGCCAAAAGAAAAAGGGCATCAACTAACAGTTGAATGATGTCTAGGAGAGACACAACTGTTAAGGATCAGGCCTGCCTTTTTGAGCCCCAAGGCTACTGGAGAAATCATAGTTATATAGCAATTTTCGAATAGTTTATTTTTAAATAATATTTTATTTTTTTCCGATTATACGTAAAGACAATTTTTAGCATTCATTTTTAAAAAATTTGAGTTCCAAATTTTTCTCCCTTCTTCTTTCCCCTCCTATCTCGTCCCTCCCTAAAATGATAAGCAATTTAATATAGGGTATATATGTGAAATCATGTAAAACATATTTTCATATCAGTCATGTTGTGAAAATAGAAACAAACCAAAAGGAGAAAACACACACAAAAATTTAAAAAAGTGAAAATAGTATGCTTCCATCTGCATTCAGACTCCATCAGTTCTTTCTCTGGATGTGGATAGCATTTTCCATTACGAGTCCTTTGGAATTGTCTTGGATTATTGCATTGCTGAGAAAAGCTGAGAAATCATTCATAGATGATCATTGCACAATGTTTCTGTTACTGTGTCCTGGTTCTGCTCATTTCACTTTGCACCAGTTCATAGAAATCATTCCAGGTTTTTCTGAAATCTGCCTACTCATCATTTCTTATAGCACGATAGTATTCCATTACATTCATATACCACAACTTGTTCAGCCATTCCCCAACGGATGGGTATCCCCCCAATTTCTAATTCTTTTTTGCAAATAGTTATAAAAATCATCAGATCTTCAAAAATTCAATTCTAACCTAGAGGCTGTTTAGCACAGGGAACAGAAAGCCAGCATTGGAGTCAGGAAGACCTAAGTTCAAGCCTCACATCTAATACATGCTAGCTGTATGACTGGGCAAGCCACTTAATTTCTCAGTATCCCAGACAACTTTCTAAGGCTATAAGTTAAAGACACAACATTGATTCAGGATTGCCCACACTAATGAAATGCCAGGTCCAGATTAAAAACAAAAACAAATGACCCAGGGAAAAAACTTCCCAAAATTAGACCTACCAAAAGTGAAATGGGCTGACTCAGGAGGTAGTGAGTCCCCATCACTTTTGTTGTTGTCGTTGTTCAGTTATCAGTCACCAACTCGTTCTGACTCCATTTGGGGTTTTCTTAGCAACGATATGGCAGTGGTTTGCCATTTCCTTCTCCAGCTCATTTTACAGATGAAGAAACTGAAGCAAACAGGGTTAAGTGACTTGCACAGGGTCACACAGCTGGTAAGTGTCTAAGGCCAGATTTGAACTCAAGAAGATAGTCTTTCCAACTCCAGGCCTGGTGCTCTATCCACTGCACCATCTAGTTGCCCTATCCCTGTCCCTAGAAATCTTCAAAAAAAAAAAAAAGCTGAATGACCACTCATCAAGTGCATTGTAATAGAGATTCCTGTGCAGGAATAGGTTGTATTAGAAGGCATATGAGGCCTCTTCCAACTCTAAGATTCTGTGAAACTGAAGATTGTTGTCCCCCATGATTGGAAGGCACTGCTTCTTGCATCCCTCTCTTCCTTTAAAATGCAACTCAGGCACCATCAACTATTAGTGCCCTTCCTCCCAAACTATCTCGTAGTTAACTACTTTACATATATTTGTATTTATTCACTATATATCTTTATATATATATATATATTTATATGTGTCTTCCCCACGAGAATGTAAGCTCCCTGCAAGTAGGGATCATTTCCTTCTTTGTACTTGTATCCCCAGCACCTAGAACAGTGCCTGGTTAGGAAGTATTTGTTTGATTGATACTTTTAGGCCATGTCAAATGCGAGGCGACATACCTATAACTTCTGAAATCTTTATAATTTTGGTATGGTGGAAGACATGGGCAATTAGGTGGCACAGTGCATAGACTACTGGCGCTGGATTCAGGAAGATGAGTCTTCCTGAGTTCAAATCCAAGCTCAGATACATACTAGCTGTGTGACCCTGGGCAAGTTACTTACCCCTGTTTGCCTCAGTTCTTCATCTGTAAAACAAGCTGGATAAGAAAATGGCAAATCACCTTAGTATCTTTGCCAAGAGAACTCCAAACCGGGTCACACCTGATTTAACAACAAGAACGAAAATGATGGAAGACCAATGGATTGGGAAATAAATGACCTTGATTCTCCTCTTCACCCACCCATTTATTAGACATGACCTCAGACATATTAACAAGGTAATCTGTTTGACCTGTAGTTTCCTCATCTGTCAAAAGAGCCTAATGATTTCTGCCCTGCCTTCCTTATAGTATTTTTTGAAAATATTTTGTAAACTCTAAAGCATTTTTTAAATGAAAAAGGATTATTGTTGTTGTGATTAGATGCAGCAATGAGAGGGAAACTCAGAGTTATTGGATTAGTCTATTTCCTTGAACAGACTACATGTGAAAATAATATATTCTAGAATGGATTCTTGGGAAGTGTCCTGTCAGAGAATGAGAGGTCAAATTGTGTATCTTTACAAGTAAATTCCTTTTCTTTCCTGGTAGTGCAGATTTAAAACTTATCCACAGAAGGACTAGCTGAGACCTAGGGGAGAGTAGGAATGGGGGAAGACAGCCAGGTAGTGGGGAAAGGAAAGGGGGAGGAGTCTTCAGGCAGTAAGCTGGCAGAGACTAGGATAGGGATCCTTTCCTTTGACCATCATCCTGGTGTGTCCCCTTTCATTATAACCTAGTATGATTTCTTCACATTTC
Organism: Vombatus ursinus; assembly: GCF_900497805.2. NCBI lineage: Eukaryota > Metazoa > Chordata > Mammalia > Diprotodontia > Vombatidae > Vombatus > Vombatus ursinus. Next base: position 34,585,071 of record NW_020954590.1, on the reverse strand, counting down.
TAATGACAGGAATTCTCATTTAACTATCTCATTTTTTTAATACAGGTGATTTTCCCACAATCGAAATATATCAAGGCAGAAGATACTTCAAGATCTGCTAATACTACCTGCATCAGAATAACTTCTGTAAAAGGGGCCATCAACCAATTTTGGCTGTCAGGCCAATCTAAGAGGTATAGACAAGACACATTCATGTTTGGCTTCTCAATACTTATCAGGCCTTTCCAAGGTCTTCCTGCCACCAAAACAGAGGCAGATGGATGAGAATGGTCATGAATCCACAATAGTAGGCAACAAGTATTAAAACACTTCTTATGAATCACCCACCATGCTAGCACTTGGCATACAAATACAAGCAAAAAGTAAATTCCTGCCTTTAAAGAGTTTGCATTCTAATGAAGGAAGACAACCAAAAGGAACTGAAAAGCAACATGGTGGAAAGGGAGATAGGGGATAAAGGAATCTGGGGCAGGGCATGGTTTTGAAGTCTAAGACAAGTCAGAAGCACAGCTGGGAGGGAATAAAGATTGGCCTGTTTGGCCATGAGTACCTTGAGCAGCAGCAGGAAAAGAGCCTACTGTGAACCACTAAAAGGCCAAGTTTGCCACATTGTGGAATACATCTATTAAGCACCTACTATATGCTAGGCTCTGTGCCAAGCACTTTATAAATATTATCTCAAATGAGATCTCATTTGATTATTGAAACACCAGGAAGTAAGGGCTATTATTACCATTTTACAGATGAGGAAACTGAGGCAGACAGAGGTTAAGTGACTTGCCTAGGATCATGTGGCTGGTAAGTATCTGAGGCAAGATTAGAATTCAAAACTTTCTGATTCCAGTCCCATCACCCTATCCACTGTGCCACCTTGCTGTGATAACCCTATGCAACCACTGTGACACAGTATAGATTTTAGAAACAGTGTGATAGCACACAGAAGGAGTCATTGATTGCAATTCCAAGCAAAACAGTGATTGCTTATTATCATTCTAATCAAAACCACGTTATGAGTACTATAGCTGTCAATATGGAAGCCAGATTCATCCAGTTAAAAAGGCTTTTAATTAGGAAGAATCAGGTGAGTAAATGTGAATGCATAAAGCATGGATGTGCTTATCTGAGTGAAGGTGAGAGTTACCAAAGATAGAAGAAGAAAATATTATTGATAGCCAATTATGCATATAGGAAGAACAACCAGAAGATCCAGGAAAAAAAAATGATAGTTTCCAAGATGATGTCAAACTGGAAATATAAAGCAATTGGGAACAACTCCAGCACCTGCAAATGATGAGCAGAAAATATGGCAAAAGGAAATAAGCAGAGAAAGAATTAAAAGAAAATTCAACATCAAAATTGCATATGCATTCCAAATTAGTTTAGAGAAGCTGGCCACCCTTTAGTCTAACCATTTGTATGGTAACTATAGTATTAATTATAATTGTTATCAGAATAATAATTATTTCTATAATTATAATAGCCATTCACAAACCACATTAAGGCTTAGCAAGCACTTAAAAATATCTCATTTGAACTTCACAATAATCCTGTGAGATACAGACATTATTATCTTTTTTTTTTTTTTTTTTACTAATAATGAAACTGAAGATCAGAAAGGCTGAGTAACCAGCCCATGTTTACACAGCTAAGTGAGTACTGGAAGCAGAATTTTGTGGTAATTAAAAAAGGCTCTAGAGACAGTTTCTGGGTAATTTAATCATTTTATTAATGAAGTCAGAACATGTATTAATACAGGGATGGTCATTTGGCCATCTCTTTTAGACCATAGGCAATCACGGTGGCAGGCTCAGGGCTTATATTTTCTTTTAGAAGAGGAGTAGCAATGAACTCCAGCTGACGATTAATGAGAGAAAGAATGTTACCATGAGGGGCTGAGTGTGATATCATGTCACCGTTGGACAAAGCCTATTTCTATACCCAGACCACCCCAAACTATTCAAAGAATTGATTTCCCACCCAAGCCTGAGCAGAATATTATGGAAACCCCACTAGCAAGAAAGTTAGTCCAGTCTCATTATTAGCAAGGTCCTTCAAGAGACTGAACTTTTAAAAAATTAGGACTTTAGAAAAAAGAGAAACTCTGGATCTCCCCAAATCATTGGTCACTAATAATCATTTCTCTCAATTTGAAACTGAATTTTCCTGAGTTAAAGTCCATCCCTCCAGCTGCTATACTCTTCTCAGAATGAACCTGATTATGTCAATATAAATGGAATATGAAGTCAAAGCTATTGATGAATATGCCAGATCAATTGTACATTATCTCCATCCTTTTCCCTAATGTCTTCTACAGTCTCACATAACAACTGGAGGAAAAGTCATCATTTGCCCATCACTTCACCAAAAGAGCAAAGAAAGCAATTTTAGTTGTCCAAAAAGTCACCAGGCTCCACTGAAATATTCACGTTGCCGTCCTGAAACAGGTGATCTACCTCATGGGGATAAGTTTAACTTCCCAGAAGGGTTAGATTCCTCTACAGGGCAATGAAAGCATTTGCTGGCTGACCTAAAAGGAAACCAGGACTTTTTGTACTTTTGTAAAGTAGCAGACAAACATCTCAGAGCCTGCCATCCCTAGAAAGTAGGCCTAGTAGTCTCATACCATGGGACTTTCTGTGGCTTATATCTTCCTCCAACTGCCAGTAAATGCAGAGGATTTGGGCAGCACCAGTGAGCTGGAGCAGATAAAAAGGGAGCCACTACACATAAAAGTAACTCTGCATGTGCATGAAGTCACCTGAATTATCAGAGTCCATTTTCTGAACCCTATTGTGACAGAATTGACTGGTGATTTGATTGGCTGAGGTTCCTATTTTCTACTGACAAGATCCCTTATATTAGACACCCTGACTCAGTCCCAACCCCCAAATCCCCTTTGCAACTGCCCCCTCCCTCCATGTTTGTATTCCTCAGTTCAGAACCTTGTTGGTGAGCTTCAGATCTCCCTTATCAGACATGCTGGTTTTTGTCTTCCTTTCTATTTAAGATCAGCAGTTTCCAGGAAGCTTCCCCCATGCTTGATCAGCCAGTATTCCACAAGCTACCCTGTAGTAGCAAAGCCACACTTACTCTGGTCCATGACAGCTCACTTGGTATGCAGGGAGGGACTGGGCTTATAAGTAGGTGGAGTAGAGACAATAGATGCTTATAAACTGTAATCTGAGGAGTCTGAAAAAGACCTGTTATACCTCCAAATGATTACTGTGTAGGAGAGGTTGAATTGGTTTCTAAGACCCATACCAGGAAGCATGTGACTAGAGCTCCCCTGCAAACTTCCAGGGACTCCAGGGACATGGTGGGAGACTAGCACTTAGGCAGGCCTCTAGAGAAGGTACAGTGGATATAGCACCAGGCCTGAGGTCAGGCAGACTCATCTTCATGAGTTCAAATCTGGCCTCAGACATTTACTAGCTGTGTGACCCTGGGCAAGTTACTTAACCCTGTTTGCCTCATTTTCCTCATCTGTAAAATGAGCTGAAGAAAGAAATGGCCCACCACTCCAGTATCTTTGCCAAGAAAACCCCAAATGGGGGCATGAAGCATTGGACACAACTGAAAAGCCACTGAACAAGTGAGAATACAACGGCCCAGTGTTGCAAGGTCCTGTGCTTTGATATAATGAAGAAAACCCTAAGTGTCCTTGTTCCTCCCCTCTCCCACACCAGCAACAGTGGGGTGGTTATTGTATCTGCTAAAAGGAGACAGAGCTCACTACTGGCTCTTTTCTTTGAACCATCCAGGTGGCATCATATAACTCTGAGACTCCTGAGGAATTTGTGGATGGGGATGAGGTGGCCTTCCCTCCCTCCAGTCCCCTAACTTTATTATGGGAACTGCTCTTATGTGGCAACAGCAATAACAGAATGTTACTAGCTGAACTATGCCTGGGACTCTCGTTGCTTTTTTCACTTTGTATTTCCTTTCCTCAGAAGGTGACCAATCATCAAACTCGAGGTGGACATGTCCGGGCTTGAAGACAATCTTGTGAGTTAGAGAGCCAGAGATCCTGGGCCACTGGAAAGAAGCTGACCAGCAGCAAAAACAACTTCATCACTGGGGAAGATGACTGCCTACAAGAGGAAGAAACCAACGCCCTGGTCTGTTTTACCAGAAGACATGGACCGGGAGTTGTGAGAACGGAGAGAGCCAAGGTGAACGTAAAATATATTACCAACAGTCAGTGCTTCATGTACAGATGAGGTTTAAGCATCAGCCTTCTTGTGCTATCAATGCATGATGGGATTCTTTTATGTCTTCTAGCATTTCTTTTCACTGTAGAAAACCTGTCCCATATTTGATTTAAATTATACATTGAGTACCTTTCTACTCCACTTTTTGGGGAGATGTAGACATGAACCAAAACCTAACCTTTAAATAATTTGTCCCCAAAGTGCTGAGGCTGCAGTCTAAACAGGTGAAGAGTGTCAGAAAAGGAGCCTCGCCCTCCTCTCATTAGAGGCCAGTTGTCATCTGGACCACATGCCTGAATGTGGAGCAGATGGGAATCTGAGAGAAAGAGATTAAGCATAGAGCCAGTCCTTGAGTTCAGCAACTATTTTTTTTTTAATGCTACACTTATATAATCTTTCCCAGGCCAGACCTTCCAATAGGAATCTGAAGGCCTGGTTGTAGGTTAGAATTTCTGTTGCAGACTAAAGCCACAAACGAGAGTTTTTGGGGCTCTAGCACTAATATATCTCTTAGTAGGGGTAAGCATCATTCCCTGCAATGAATAGAGCTTTTACAGAATACAAATTGCAAATAAGGAAGGCTGATTGATGTACTTCTTTCCCCCTTGGAGTGAATCACTTTATGGGAGTAGAGAGGTAGGATTGAGATGGCCAGAAAGGTGGTCTTCCTCACCCTAAAACCCAATTTAGAAGATTAAAGGAAGGGTAAGGATACGGGTCACAGGCTAGGGATGCTGAAAAAAAAAACCCTCCAGAGAACTTGGACTGCAGGAGTGGCCTTGAGGGAAACAAGGAACAAGGGATTGGCCTTCTCTATTCCCTTGATAATACTAGTCCTACCTACTCAAGACATACACTGGACTATCCCTGGGCAAAGTGAGAAATCGAAGTGGGAGTGGGCCTGGTGAGGCAGCAAGAAGCCAAGAGGGATAGGGATAGGATTCGGATTTAGAAAATCCAAAGCCAAGGCAACAGCCAAGAGGTAAAGGAAGTTGTAGCAGTCACTAACTCAGCATGTAGTATCTCCTAGTACTCAGGGTAAATATGTAAGCTAAGCTCTAATGACAATCTCAAGTGTCACCTGGGAGAGGTAATATATTAAGCCATTAACAAACATTAACACTTTAAGAAAACTGTATTTTTCCATTGGCAGAGAGCTGACTCTCCAGCTCAGCCTCTTCCACCCCAAGGGCTACCTGACTAATCTTCTTAAGTACCATGTTCCTCCTGTCACATACTTCACTGCTCAAAAACTTGTGACTGTTCTTTATTGCCTGCCAAATAAAATACAAATTTCTCACTCTTCCAGGAAATTCATAGTTTGGTCTCAAACTTATTCAGCCTAATTTCTCCCTACTAAGCCTTGCTCTTAATGAGCACGACATAATTAATGCCTTCCTTCCCTCTCTTTGTTCCTTTTGTTCTCCCTCCTGTTATCTACTTTGGCTTTTCCTCCTCAAACCCCGTTCAAGTCCTAATAACCACTCCCTAAATATGCCAGCCTATCTTGCTATCTCTCCCTTCCCTGAGCTCCTGTAGTATTGGAGTCTATACCTCACACTATTCCCCAATTGTTTTATGTAGGGTAGTCTTATTTTTCCCAAGTAAATGTTATATGGTTGAGTAAGACAACTATGACTGGTATACCTGTTATCCTCTCTAGCAATGCTGAACAGTACTCAAGAAAAATCGAGGTTCAGATAATACTTCTTGGAAAAGATAGAGAAATTCCACTGAAATTAACTATAGACTGTATAAAATATTTGGGAGTCTACCTGCCAAGGCACAGACATGAACACCCATATGAACACAATTACGAAATACTCTTTTCACAAAAACAGATATAAATAATTGGATAAATATTTATTGCTCATGGGTAAGATGAGTTAATATGATAAAACTGAAAATGCTGTTTAATTTACTTATTCAACATTAAACTAATAAAACTACCAAAGCATTATATTATCAAGCTAGAAAAATTAATAACAAATTCATCTGGAGGAATAAAATGTCAAGAATATCAAATAATTAATGAAAGCAAATGGGAAGGAAGGAAGCCTAGCAGTACCAGATCTCAAATTACATGGCAAGGCTGAAATTATCGAAATAATTTTGGTACTGGGTATGAAATAGAGGGGGAAATTAAGTGGTGAACTGGATAGAGTGCCAGGCTTGAAGTTAGAAAGACTCATCTTTCTGAGTTCAAATCTGACCTCAGACACTTACTAGCTGTGTGACCCTAGGCAAGTCACTTAACCCTGTTTGCTTCAGTTTCCTCATCTGTAAAATGAGCTGGAGAAGGAAATGACAAAACACTTCAGTATCTTTGACAAGATACTGGCAAAAAAAAAAGTCAGGCGTGACTAAAACAACTGAACAACCACAAATGAAATAGAGAGGTTGATCACTGTACTAGGTACATAATACACAGAAGTAAATGAACACAGTAACCAGTATTTGATAATTCCAAAGATCCCAGCTATTGGGGCAAGAATCCAATATTAGGCAAAACTTGTTGGGAAAAACTGAAAAGTAGTCTACACATTAAAATAAGCTCCAAGTGCTTATTTGACATAAAAAGTAACATTATAAGCAAATTGGAGGAGAATGGAAGAAATTACCCATCAGATCTATGGGTAAGGGAAGAATTCATAATCAAAGAAAAAATAAAGAGGTTCACAGGAGGTAAAATGGACAAATTTGATTATATAACCTTAAAGTTTTTGCACAAACAAAACTAAGTAACTAAAATTAGAGGAGAAGCATGAAACTGGGGGGAAATTTTGCAGCATGTTTCTTTGATAAAGGTCTAATTTCTAAGACACATATAGGGAACTGATTCAAATTTATAAGAATAAGAGCCATTCCCCAACTGATATGTGAATAGGCAGTTTTCAGATAAAGATATCCAAGTTATACATTGCCATCTGAAAAAATTCTCTGAATCACTAATAATTAGAAAAATGCAAATTAAAATGATTTTGAGGCACCACCTCATACTCATTAGATTGGTAAAATTGGGGGGGGGAAGGAAATGATAAATGTTGGGGGGGGCTATGGGAAAACACTTTAACATACCACTGGTGGAACTATGAAGTGGTTCAGCCATTCTGGAAAACATTTTGGAACCATACCTAAAAAGCTATGAAATTGTGGATAGAGCACCAGCCCTAGAATCAGGAGGACCTGGGTTCAAATTTGACTTCAGACACATAATACTCACTAGCTGTGTGATTCTGGCAAGTCACTTAACCCCAATTGCCTCACACACACACACACAAAAAAGCTATTGAACTGTGCTTAATCTTTAATCTACTGAAAACAGTGGTAGGTCTATAACCCTAAAGATCAAAGAAAAAAAGAAAAACACACACAAGTACAAATATATATATAGGAAACTCTTCATTGTGGCAAAGAATTGAAAGATAAAGTAGTGCCCATAGATTGAAGAATAGCTGAACAAATTATGGTATATAAAAGTGATGGAACACTTGTGCTATAAGAAATAATAAAGGGAATGGCTTCAGAAAAATCTAGTTAGATTTGTATAAACTGATAAAAAGTCAAGAGAGCAGAACCAGGAGAACAATTTATACAATTATAACAATATTGTAAAGATAAGTCACTTTGAAAGATTTAGTAACTCTGATCAACACAATCACCAATCACAAATCCAAAAACCTCATAATGAATCACGCTATCCATCTAGATAGAAAGGTGATGGACTCAGAGTATAGACTTAAGTATATTTTCTTTTCTTTTCTTTTTTGAACATAGTTAAAGTGGCAATGTATTTTGCTTTACTATGCATATCTGTATAGGCTCAATAGCATTATTCATTATGTATGCCAGCAGATCTCATCTTCTCATGTAACCTGTCTACCAGGTGTACCATGAAACAGCAGCTTATTTTTTAGGTTCAATGATGTGAAAGCGAGGAATTTCTTCCCTTTTTTTGTCTTTGTATCCCCTGCAACTAGCAACAGGCTCAAATTTAACTGAGGTGGGTCATTTGTTTCATAATAGCTAACATTTATATCAAACTTACTGTGTGCCAGAGACTATGTAAAATGCTTTACAATTTTCTTGTTTGATCCTTACAACAACTCTGGGAGATAGGTGCTGTTATTATTCCCAATTTACAGATGATGAAACTGAGGCAAACAGGTTAAGTGACTTGCCCAAGGTCACACAGATGTAATCTGAGGCTGGATTTGAACTCAGGTCTTCCTGAATCCAGGACTAGCACTAGCCACTGCTTCATCTAGCTGCCTCTAACTAAGTCTTCCATTTTGGTGGCATTGGGAGACAGAGGAGAGAAAAGAGAAAGAGGGAAGAAGAGATGAGAGGAGAAGAGAGAAGAAAGGAGAGGAGAGAAGGGGAAAGGAAGGAAGGGAAAGGAAAGGGAGGGGAGGGGAAGGGAGGAGAAAAGGGGTCCTAGGAGCAACCTGCATGATCTAGACCTGCATGATCTAGACCAGCAGTGAATTTAGAAGCCAAGACACCAGATTCTGCAGGTAAGGAAATGGCTTGTCCAGAGGCTGTGTAACACCTGGGTGTGAACTTGATAAGACAAATGTCTGGAAGCAAGCTCGTACTTTTAAGTCTGAGCCCTCTCTCCCCAGAGACCAGGATTTTGGAGAGTAGAATGTGACTGGTCTGGGAATTCTTGCTATATTTTTCCAGTAACTATCCTTTTGTGAAAGCTAATCAGTTTTAACAATTTAACTAGGTGGGGGTTTGAGCCTATAGCATTAGAAAAACCACTCCCAAAACTACTGGAGGGGGGGAATCCCTAGAACCTTGATGGGAGATGAGTAAGAGCAAGCTCTGGGGATGTAGCCTGCCCTGTGGGCCCTGGCACAATGTTCCATA
>NW_020954590.1:34500816-34575975 GCF_900497805.2 Vombatus ursinus | reverse complement strand
ACCATGATCATAGAGCTAGTTAAGTTTCAAAGGTAAGATTTGAATACAGGACTTTCTCTTTTCCAAGACCAGCACCCATTAAATTACACCACGGGGCTTTTAATAAGTATATACTTCGATGGATATAAAGAGTTCTCTCTCAGGAGGATCTGCATTTGAAAAGAGAACAAAACTTCCAAATTCCTGAACTAGAATTTTTGGCATTGACAACCAGGGAGAAATTATATGAGTTAGGGAGAGCTTTTTTGCCCCTGAAATCACACCACTGTAGTGCTTTGTAGCCCTCCCCAGGTAGGTTCATTCCTTCCTACCCTGGCAGACAGAAAGCATTCCATTCCATGGTTACAGGAATGGAACAATCCCAAATAGTAAAACAAAAACAAAAACAAAAAAAATTCTAAGTGTCTCCAAAGTCTCATATTTAGCCATTTTATGACAGAGGAAAGAAATTTTTCAAAGGCAGTATATATAAGGACACAAACCATCTCTAAAAATGCAACTCTAGACAGTACTTCAGGCTGCTAGGTGGCACAATAGATAGTGTTGGGCTTGGCACTTACTTGTGTTAACTCTGGGCAAATCATTTAATCTCTCCCAGCCTCGGTTTTCTCACCTATAAAATGGGGATAATACTACCATTTATCTCCCAGGGTTGCTGGGATGATCAAATGAGATTGAAGGTGTAAAGTGCTTTTCATTTATATAAATGCTAGCTACCTATCATTACACCACGCATCAGTAACCTTTGACTACTTAGCTAATAGTTTCAGCTTTTTTTTACATTAGATTTCATGTTAGAATTGAAATTAAAGTGCTAAAATCTTGACAAAGTGGCCAATAGATAACATTCAATAAATAAATTCAGTGAGGTATAAAGGATAGATATGACAATATAAAAATGTGGCTAAAACAATGGATCATTTCTGCTTATTTGGTTAATTCAGACTTAATTTTTTGTTGTTGTTTATAGGAGATAAAGATATTATAGCTGCCCAATCTCAGAGAGATCAATTCTGGGTGGGTTTTTTTGTTTTGTTTCTGGGCTTGTTTTTTTTTTTTTAGAGTCACCTAACATATAATTTGTAACAGTACAGATGTACTGCACTTCCACTACTGCAGTGGAAAAAAATATGATATTGAAACAGCAATCCATGAACACCACAATTAGGGTTATATTCTTATATACACTCCTGATGTGTATTCCTAGATTTTCTTAGGAAAACAAGGCTATTTCACCAACTATAACACTTCACAGTTAACTTTTTCAAATTAGTTTCTTTCTTCAACACAGGTATTTTTTAAAGAATAATTCTATATCAAAAGCATGTACACAAGCTCAATTAATCAGAATTTAATCAGAATTCCCTTTTTTAAAACAATACCATAAGGACATTTGACCTGAGGTTTTGTTTTTTTTAACATTAAATTAACTCTTGGTATATTAGTCTCAAAAAGAACTATAAATTTGTCAAAGAATTTCACATTAAACTGAACCAAAATATGAGACGCAATGTTACAATTACATATTTTAACACCAAGTTATTATATCTCAGAAAATATTCCAAAACAAATTCATATGTTAAAACCCATTTTCAAAAAAAGAACAAAATATTAAACAAATTTGCAAAATCAAAGAAACACAATCCTACAGAATCAACACTTCTTCCAAAAGACAAGAAAGAAAATTAATTATAGCCATCTGGAGACAGTTAAATATTCTAGTTAGTGTCATTTAATTCATTTAATAGTGAAAGTGAATTGGGGTGGACCCAGAGGAGCCTTTTAATACCAAGTTATATCAAGTTAAAATAAAGTGAACATCTAGAGAAGCCAGGGGGAGACCATAACAATTACTCACCAAAGGGCAAGTGTGGAAATGGAGTGGGGTGGCTGTACCCCCAAAATTTGTAGACAGGGTTCACACATGAATTTCAGGTAATTTTAGCACCAGCTAAGAAATCTGTACAGTCAGTTCTTTACCTACTCCCACCTCCACCCTTTCTCTGAATAGGATTAGCTCCTTGAGTCATTGCCCAATAGCCAACAAAGTATGTTATATGTTGGGGGAAAGAAAGCCTAGAGCCAATGGGTCCTTACTTTTATTGCCATACTCTCGGAGCAGTTCTGCCTGTGAAATTATGAGGCCTATGAAAGTCACTTTATAAGATCACGGAGAAATCCACACACTGTTTAAATTTCTAATGTTTGTTTCTAAATGAGAAAATAAAAATGTGTTTTTTATGGCAGAAGCCAAATATAGTGTCAAGTATGATTTATTCTTTATAATATAATTAGTAGACTACTTTGTGATATTTTATTAGTTATTGTTGGCCTCTGGGCTCTTTGATTTATTTTATTTGGCCTGGATTTCATCCCTCCAGAGAATTCCCTCCACTAGATAGCAACTGTTCTGCAACCCACAGTAGGTATAGAGAATAGTCTGGGGCATTGAGAGGTTAAGTGACTTGCCCAGGGTTAGAGCAGGGCTCGAACCCAGGTTCTACTGATTAGATGGAAGCTCTACATCCACCAATCCATGCTAACTCTCTCCGACATATTCATTTAATATAGTTTGGTCCGTGTTCCTCAATGACTAATATATTATCCTTAAAAATAAAAAAAAAGATTCCAAATATTTAAATCAGCGATTAAGACAATGGGTTTATTTTAAAAGGATATAGCACCCACAGGTTACAAATTAAAATACTTAGGGCTAGTAAAATCCTAACATTAAAGACATGACATTAAGTTTTTAACTAGAAATTCCTTAAGAGAAATGAGCAATTTGGCTTCCCCGGCAAGGCGCATTGTCTGGGATACTTTCTCACCAATGGACACGAAGGTACTTCACAGTCTGAGAGAAGACAAACAACATTTAACGCATGAGTGCTAACGTGCCAATCTGGGGTGGCCAAATTATATTTTGCCTTAAAGATCCAGAGAAGTGCTCTTTTGTCATGAATAAATTCAGGGCTTCTGCCCAGTCACGAAACAGTTGTGCCCACAAACTAAGGTTCACGCAAAGCACTCCAGGTGAATTTAAAGGGAAGGTACTTCCACAATCCCATCTGTTCCAGCTGTCTTCAGAGGAAACTTTTAGCGGAACGAAGCTCTCACTTTGCGGCCCTTCAGAGGTTGTGGCGGACGGTAGTTGCTCAACAAGAAGGCAGCTGCCTCACCCTCTGCAGTGTACAGGAGACTTCGGAATTTGGCTAGCTGTTGAAGAAAAGAGGGAAACATTTCAACACTCAATTGTCATGCCAACTAAGTAAATGCCTCCTCACAGAAAGCTGACATACCTAGCACTTAACCCTTGCCAAGACCACTACGGCATTGCAGTCAATTGGTCTAAAACTGTACAATAATTTTACTACTAACATCAATTTTTCTCTCTTCAGAACTACTATTTAATATTTTTGAATGCCCCTAGGTTGCTTAGCATTGTTGTGTTATGCTCAGCATTAACACACTTAACACAGTTCTTGCCCTATAAAAATGGAACACAAGCTCCTGGAGGGCAGGCACTGTTTCTGATTTGCCTTGGAATCACCAGTACCTAGTGTACTGCCTGGCACATTGTAGGTATTTAATCAATTTTGAATACATGGACATTCATTCTCTCTCGTTGAGGTGATTTTCTACATAATGTTTCAATATGGTAGAAAGAGCATTAAAATGGAAGTCAGGGGGATCACAGAGTTGTAAATTGAGATCTAGAAGGCACCTTAGAGGTCATTTAATCTACCCCTTTCATTCTATTAATAAGGAAACTGAGGGTCAAAGAAGTCAATCTCTGTGTGTCCAAAGTCACACACAAGGTATTAAGTGGCAGGGCCAAGATTTAAACCCAGGTCCCCCGATACTAAATCCAGCATATAGACATAGATTTAAGTCCTGGTTTTGCTATTTAATAGTGACAGACCTTAGATGAATCACTTAATCTCTCAGAGTTCTAACTTTTTAATCTATTAAGAGGGGATAATCACATTTATACTTCCTAGACAGGTAGCTCAGGGAGATGGAGCTTTAAGTCAGAAAGACCCACTTCAGACACTTACTAAGAGCCTAAGTACTACCTGTCTAAGCCTTAGTTTCACCATCTGTAAAATGGTGAAAATAACAAATCGAGATACTCATAGAGTTGTGAAGATTGAATGAGATAATGCATGTACTATATTTTGAAAACTTTAAGGTCTGTCCTGGGTTGTTTTGGTGAAAGTATTTTGTAGACTGTAGGCTCCTTGAGGGCAGGGATCGTCTTTTGCCTCTTTTTGTATCCCCAGGGCTTAGCACAGTGCCTGGCATATAGTAGGTGCTTCATAAATGTTTACTGAATTACTGAATTGAATTAAAGCTGAAAGCCAATAATAGAAGTGAGCTGCTGCTATGATAACTTGTATTCAACTGATATTGGCTGTTGATCTTAGGAAATTTTTGGTTTGTATTGGGACCCAGATGCTTCATCTATAAAATGAAGGGGTAAGATTCAGCGACTTTTAAAGTACCTTCTAGCCCTAAAATTTTATGCTTCTATTAAAGAGCTGGCTACTATCCCAAGGGTAAGTAAATTACTTTAAGGTAAAAGACGTCTTGGAAAGAAAGGTATGTGGACACCAGGGGGCAAAATCTAGTAAATTGCTTTACTGCAAAGGATTCTAAAATAATGTAACTCATCATATATTTATTTGAGAGTCACAGTCTACCTGGGCTTTCATTCAACTTTCACAAAAACTTACATGATGGTTACAATTTGGAATATTTTGCAAAAAGATGACAACAGTAATTGCAATTATTGGCCTTAATCATAAAAATAAGGAAACATTTCATTCCCCTCACTAGAGAGGCTGAGGACACAAGGGATAGAATATACTGTTTGATGTGGTCTCTTTGTTGGTTTTGCTTAATTTTTTTCTTCATTTCAAGGAAAGGTTCATTGGGGGTTAGGCATATCAGAAAACAACTATGACATAAAAATGCAAAGGGAGTGTTTTTTAAACCAGAAAGATGTGAAGAATCAATAGGAAGAATTTAATTAGGAAACAAACTTTCTCAATGTACTTGGTAGTTACAGATAGTTTCATGTCGTGGAATCTAAAATGAAATCATTAACCAAGTTAGTCACTGGTTCTATATTTATTTCAACTACCATGATTTTGTACATAGAAAATGCTTTTCATTCATTCCTCCACCTTTGTAGATCACAATTTCTTGACATTTTAGGAGATAAATTTTGTGAATGGACATGGCCAAAACTCCTCATCTAACTGGTTAGAGTACTATTAAGTTAAATAGCCTGCCCAGGGTCACAAAGCCAGTATGTGAGCCAATCTCTAACCCCATCAATGTTAGCTTCTCTGGATCTGTTTTCTCATCTGTAAAATGAGGGCTCTGTTTTAACTCATCTCTAACATCTCTTCTGAGTTTGTGATTCCATCAAATTATATTTAGTAACTGTAAAAGATACTAAGCTACATCATCAGGTCTAAAACTTAGCATGCAGTAAAAGGATATAGTTTTTAAGACATATATATACACATATATATATACACCTATATTTTATTGAAGCACATAGTACTAAGATTTCAGTTGTTATAGATATTAAGAAATAATACTATGGACAGTGTCTTTGGTCTCATTAGTCTTCCTTGAATAACAAGCCTGCATCCTAATACTGCATCAGAAGCTAGCTATATGACCCTGGGCAAGGCTTTTAACCCTTCTCAGTTTCAGATCTCTCATCTGTAAAATGGAGCTAATAAAAGCACAGGACTGTTTTGAGGATCAAATGAGAAAATAGAGATTAAGTGCTTTGCAAACCTTAAAGCACTTTCTAAATAATTGTTACTTTATCAGTTTCAAGGATGAACCACAATTTCCTGAAATTAAGAGACAGTCTTGTTTATGGTGACTAAACTTTGTTTAACTCAATTAGAGAGGTATCTCTCTGTTCACATTTGGATAGGTTGAAAGGGGAACAGTTAAAGAGGGGATGATTAGTTTCTGAATGACATTTTCTCCCAGGATGCCAAGAGCTGGCATTAACAATACTATTGCTCTGTTTAGTAAGTCAAAAAATATTTCACTAACTATGCATCTCCATTTTACTTTGTCCTTTGTTACATGAGCATCATAAAATATAAGCTGGAAAGTTGCCAGGAAGAAAGAATACATCCTGATTAGTGGAGGAAACTCTGAACTTCTCTCCAAGCAGAAATTCTTCCACATTAATAAATCGTCTCTGACAGGCTTTGGCTAAAATAAAGTACAGATTGGGTTTTTCTGCCATATTGAACCCTGCCTTTTATATTCTTTCAAATATTAATATAAGATTTTCTCCTTAACCCAACATATCCTGAACTATGAAAATGTTTGCCATCACCATCCTTGTGCTTTGCAAAACACTGAGGATGGGAAAAGCTTAAAGCCATTTAACTTTTGGTGATGTCATTGGTCTCCTTCAAAAACAAAGGATGAACAACATTTTTCAGATAATAAAATATTCTGAGGGGGTAATTTTTTAAAAATTTTGCTCTTTTATGTGTTTAACAGTATGTCCAACATTTTAAGACTTAGGCCAATCCTGGTTAGAAAAGCAGAAAATTTTGTAAATTATATGAATAACTGAGAATATAAACTCCTTGTGAGTAAAGATTCTTTTATTCACTTCATTGTATCCCCATTGCCAAGCACTGCATGTAACACATAGTGAGTGTTTAATCTTGTTGTTTCACTGAGTTATCCAAAAATCTTTTCTCAAAAATATATCAACAAGACTGTCCTTCACCAACACTGTGCGGCACAATTATAAATTTGAGAAAAGGGTAGCATGGAACATAGAAGGGATCATTGATTTGGGGGTGGGCATTAAGTTATCAAGATTAAATACCTCAATTCACTGGTTTTGCTAGTCATCTTATCACTCAAATCTAGTACCAGATACACCAACTGGGTAACGTATCAAATGGGAACCAAAGCAGAAACTATGTAATAATAGCTAAAATGGGAAAGGGAAGGGAAGAGAGATCTTTCAAATAAATGGGCACTATTTTCTTGAAGTCTCTAAGGCCTATGGTAAATAATTTGGTACATGCTTCTGTGTGTGAAACATGGGATACAAAAACAAAAATTAAGCAATCTCTACCATCAAGGAGTTTACCTTTATTTGAGATAAAGACAGTAAGAAGAGCTGGATACTGACATTTACAACAGTATAATTAAATTAAACCAAGTCTTTGCAGATAAAATCAAAAGAGATTTCCTAGCGAATTGATGATTCGGGGACAACAATGTGAGCAAGAAAATTGCACCTAATTTTTCTTCTTGACTCAAACTCTTAATAAATTCCTGAAGCAATAACACACCAGTGAAGTTATTAGTGTGTTTCCTAATCCTTTGTAAATATTTTTCAGGCCATTAATTTTTTTAAAAGCTGGCCTTTCAGCATCCTTCCAAGTGATTATCCAAGGACATTTCGTGACTTTCCTACATTATATAGATTTTATTCATAAGGTATATTTTTGCTGAACTTTATATTCCTTGAATGAAATTTACAATGGGTGATTTTTTTTTCTTAATTACATGGTTTGTCACATAGTAGAAAAGGTTAGATGCAAAGACTATTTGTCATTATTCAGGTCTACATGGCTCCAATGTCACTAACAGAAAAACAAAGGAAAAAAAAAACCACAATAAGTTGAAGAAAACTGAGTAACCTGATCCAGTGAATTTCATATAGAAAGCCAATCCAGATCACTTAAGTGATCAAAATTCACAATTTCAGTCCTTGGCAATCAGGCTGCATTAATGAAGAGAATGAAAAACATGTTCTTGAAAGTATTAGAAAACAGTAAATCTTTTCACTGGCATGTTAATTGAATTAAGACTTTAGCACTTAAGTGTTTGAGTTCAGGGAAGAAAAATGGGTTTGAGTCAGAAGGGATATTGAAATACCTGACCTGAACTTAAGGTCACAGCTTCAGTTGGCAAGGTAGAACAGTGGCAAAGCCCAAGGGGAAAATGTTTGGCACCAACTTCCTAAATAAAGAGAGAGAAATTTTCCCTGCTTATAACATTACATGGGGGGGATGAGAAAGGGGTTCAAACACAAAGATGCTCACTTTAAAAAACAGTCTATGGAAATTAAGAAGGAAAAATACAAACTTTGGAACAGGGATCCTAAAATAATTTTGATGTAAGAAAATCTCTTTTACTTGCCATTTTTTTCTTCAAGGCATGACGGTGAGTTTGAGATTGTAACAATTAAACATTTAAATTGTAACATTAAATCATAGTTTTAAAATATTTCATTTCAAAAAAATTAATGAAAATGTTACCAACTTTATACTGCTGACACTATGTACCATATAGAGTGATGTACGAATAAGGGTATGTTGTTGTATGTACATCATAACGTAATAGTACCTATACGAAAAACAATAATTTGCCTCAGTTATTAGCTCTCTCATAAAAAGAATTAAACTAGTACATAGAAAACTGCTATCAACACTGCTAAAATATATTCAATCATGTTTTGCATTTTTAAAAACGCAAGTGCTATGCCTGCTTCCTTTCTTAGCAGAGGTGGGGGGACTACGGATAGGGAACACTGCCTGCATTGTCGAGACCCAGTTGATATGTTGGTGTAATTTGACTAAATTGGTTTGTTTTTGTTTTTGTTTTTTTTTGGCTAGGCAATGAGGTTAAGTGACTTGCCCAGGGTCACATAGCTAGTAAATGTTATGTGTTTGAAGCCAGATTTGAACTCAGGTCCTCCTGAATCCAGGGCCGGTGCTCTATCCACTATGCTACCTAGCTGCCCTGACTAAATTGTTTTTGTCCCTCTTTCTTTTTACTCCTTTGTTACAAGAGGTGACTTGCTGCGTGCAATGGGGCAAAGGGACATCTTAAGAAAAGAAGGAGATATAAAAACAAACAGTATTAGTAAGATTTTTAAAAATAAAAAGCTAAATATCTATTTTCCTAATACAGCTGTAAATTCTATACTGTAATAGATTCAAGACACCATCCTTGAAAAGAATCTCGATCTCAATTATGGATGAATATTTCTGAAAATTTTAGTCAACACTTTTTAATGACTATTAAAAATATTCATATTAAAGTATTACAAAGTGAAAGAATTAATCTCACTAGCACTCTGCTTTGCAGCTACTCTTTGGGGAAGCCATAATGAAGAACAGTCATTCTGCAGGGTCTGTGTCCTATTCATCAATTAAACGCCCCTCAAAAGTAAATTTTGTACAAACCATGACTACTTCATGATTCTAAAACTAAAGAGCTGTAATTGTTTAAAAACCTACCCAGGTATTATCAGTAGGAATGGTTTTATGTAAAAAGACAAAGGTGATGCTAATTTTGCCACTTTGCCACTTATTACCTATGTGACCTTGGGAAAATCATTTGATTTCTCTGCGCTTCAGTTTCCTCATCTGAAAAATGAGGCCGCTGGGCTGGACGACCTCCAAGAGTCTCCCAGCTCGAGGTCTATGATTCTATGACACATTCTCTTCAAGATGACTGGCTGGACATTTTCCAAGAGACTTTAAAGAAGCACGTCCCTGCTGAAGTATGGGAGAATCAGGTCTTTTATCAGTCATATCCTGGTGAAAATTACCAAACAGAAGGCCATCTGAGATAGGAGAAAATGAAACTTGCTTGAATCAAGTAAAGGAATTTTTGTAATACTGCAATCAACCTGACATGATGGAAAACATTCATTGGGTAGCTGCTATCTCAATCAAGCATGGCCCAGTTCAGATTTCGACTGAAAGGTTAAACAAACATTCCTAGGTCTTTTGCCTCAACCAGGATCATATATTTATAGCTGGTGGGGACCCTGGAGGCCATCTAAGCCAGCTCTTCCATTTTGGGGAGGAAACTGAGATCGAAGGAGTTTAAGTGACTTGTCCGAGGTCTCAAAGGCACGAAGTGTCAGAGATGGGATTTGAACCCAGGTCTTCTTCCTCCAGAGTTAAGTGTGCTTACCATTGTACTGCACTGCTTCCCATCCCAAGGACAGATTTCTGAGGAATATCCAATGGAAAATGGGGCGTGTTTGAAGCCCAAGAGTAAAATGTTCCCTATTGTCTGTTCCTTGGCTAGAGGTGATTAGACTTCATAAAGCAGGCAAGTCCAGATGATATGAGGATGATAGGCAGAATTTCCAGTGATGGCACGCTACTGCTATTACCTCCTCTTCATGAGAAAAGATAAACAGGCTAGTACCAGATGGTCCTCTGAGGAAGCCTAACTTTATCATCCTTATCAGCATTTCTTAAGTGCCCACTATATTTGCTAAGCACTGGAGAAACAAAGAAAGGCAGAAGACAGTCTTCGCTCCTAAGGAGCTCACAGTCTAAAGGAAAAGATGATATACAAATAACCATGTTCAAACAAGACACAGTCAGTCTAAATTGGAAATAATACAGAAAGAAGGCACTAAGATTAAGGAAGACTCATCACATAATGCTTTAAGGTTTGCAAAACATATTCCCCATGATAACCTTGTAATATAGGAGGTGTGAGAATTATTATCCTCATTCTATTACAGAACATAAAATTAAATGGGGCCTTAGAGGTCATCTAGTTTTAACCCCCTCATCTCACAGATTATGAGAGGCAGCTACACAGTGCTGAGCATGAGCTCCGGAGTCAGGAAAGCCCAAGTTCAAATCCAGCTTTAGATGTTTACTAGCTGAGTGACCCTGGACAAGGTTTTCCACTGCTGTCTGCCTCAGTTTCCCCAAGTGTAAAATGAGGATAATAATAGTACCTACTTCCCAGGGTTTGTATGAGGATCAAATAAGATAATATTTGTAAAGCGTTTGGCACAGTGCTTGGCATAAGTGTTTGTTTCCTTCTTTTTTTACAGGTAAAGAACATGGGACCAGAGAGGTGAAGTCATTTGTCAAAATAACATATAGGGAATAAATAAGACAGCCAGGACTGCAACCCAAATTTCCTGAGTTCTAGTCTGGTGCTCACTCCATTACACCAATATATTTCCAAAAGGTTAAACCATCTTGTAGTGATGTCAGAGTCTCAGAAGGGCTTTATTATTATGCCCATTTTACAGATGAAAATGAAGCCTAGAGGTTAAATGATTTGCCCAATGTCACACAGGCCACACAATGTCACACAGCCCAGGATTTGAATGCAGGTCCTACATCTCTAAAACCTGAGCTCTTTCTATTACATCGTGATATCAAGAATTAAATTAAATTCAACAAATACTTATTAATATAAGCTTCATGAATGCAGGGGATACTTCATTTTTGTCTTTATATTCCAACTCTCAGCATAGTCCCTAAAACATAATAAATGCTTGCTCACTACTTGAATAACTGCCTACTATGTGCTGGGCTCTGCACTTAGTGCTAGGGATACAAAGAAAATAAAAAACAATCCCTACCCTTAAGGAACTTACTGGAGGAGGAGGGATAAGAGACCAACACATACCCAGGTTAGTAAATATAAAATGTTTTAAAAATAAATACACGTTAATTTTGAGTGACGAGACCAGTAACAACTGAAGGAAATCAGGAGAGGCTTTTTGTAGGAGATGGGACTTGAGTTGGATCACAGAATTTTGGGGCTGGGCAGACTCAGACTTCATGTATTTAACCATCCCATTTCATGGATGAGGAGACAAAGACCCAGAGAAATGAAGTCATTTGTACAAGATTACACACACACAGATAGTGGCAAAATTAGGTTCAGAACCCATGTCTCCTAACAACTAGTCCATTCTTTTGAGTATTCCTTATGATCATAACAAGTGAGGAATACCTAACTCATTCTGGGGCATCAATTACAATCAGAAACATATTTCATCTCTAAATGAGTAACATAACAATCCTTTGCATTTGTATGGCATTGTCTCCTTTCAAATGACTTGCACACAGAAGACAGGGCTGGGTAGGGTTTGCACTAGATGACTTCTGGGGTCCTTTCCAAATCTATGATCCTATATATAATTCCCTCTGATCCTCAAAACAATGTTTTGAATTAGGTAGAATATGCATAGTCATCCCATTTTATAGATGAGGAACCGAGGCTTAGAATTGTTACATGACTTGTCTGAGGTCACTGCGCTATTCTGGAGCAGGATTCTGGAGAGAACTCAGGTCTCTTGGCTCTCAGTGCTTTTTTAATGATACGAGGAGGACAGAGACACACCTGTCATTCTCTGTGCTATCTGTATGGTAAATGAGAAGTCTGCAAGCCAGGTCTACCTAGCCCTGCCTATGGCAGCAGGACTGGAGGGCAGCCTGGGTAAGGTTGGCTAAAGTAACAGAACCGCAAGAGTCTCCAGAAGAAGAAATTTAGGCTCTCTTTGAGGTTAAGTGAATTGGTTAAAGTAATGTAGCTAGTAAGAAGCACATCCATAAAGTACGGGTCTTATTTTTTACACTCTCATGATATATTTACAAGCACTCAATGTATGACATCCATCAAAGGTTACCATCTATGGCACCAGTCCAGGGCAGGGAGGCTGCCTGTATGATTTCATTCAATTCAGCAAACATTTATTAAGCATCAATTAGTACCTAAAAAAAACAAAACACTACTCCTTATGGATAGTGTGTCCTCCCTTGCATGACCCTATTGTCCTTCTCCTTCTTGGTTCCCTTCACACATGCAGGGTTCTCCTGCCCCCGTCCTTATTAAGGGTGTGGCCCAAGAACCTGTCCTTGGTCCTGGCGGGTTATGCAGTAAACACTTGGGAAACAAACAAAACAATTCCTTCTTTTAAGGAACTTAATCTACTGGGGAAGGTTGTGGAGATGAGGGAGGATACAACCTGCTTAAAACGAATGAACTCAAGATAATTTACAGAGGGAGAGAACACAAACAAGGATATCAGGAAAGGCTTCCCATAGGGGATGAAAAGAAGGCATTCCAGGCTTATACAAAAGGACCAAGACAGGGGACAGGATGTTGATTTACTAATAGGCCAGTTTGACTGGAATGCAAAGGATGTGACAGGAAATTACTTGAAAATAAGCCTGAAAGATAGATGGGAGCCAAACTATAAGGCACTTTAAATGCTACACCGAAGAGTTTACATTTTATCCTTAGGGGCGTTAAAGATTTTTGATCAAAAGAATTGTAGATCCTACTTTGTGTCTTAGGAATATTAAGTTGGAGAGAAGAAAGACTGGAAACAGGACTCTTGCCTACTTCTCCATGGTTACTGCATGAGGTTCTCCTACATACATTGTCTTCTCCAGCCAAGGTGGCCTCCTTGCTATTATTCTCCTGTTTCTATGCCTTTGCTTTCATACCTACAATGCATTCCTTCCTCATCTACATCTCAGAATCCATAGCACAAAGTGTCACCTTTTAGAGAAAGCCTGTCCTGCTTCCCCATAGTTGTTGGAGCTTTCTCTGAAAATTTGATTTTTTTTTAATTTAAAAACTTTTATATTACATTTTATATATCTTATCCTCAAGCCTCCCATAGCATCCCTCCTCTCTCTCAATTGAGGATATCACCTAATACTTTCCCCTCAAAATTGACAAGAACTCCTTCTTCTTCCCTCTTCTGCATCTCATATCACTCCTTCTTCACCCCTATATCCCATGAAGAGAGAGCCCTTCTCCTTGCCAAGGCCAACTCCTCTACAGACATCATCGATTCCACACCCTCCCTTCTTTTCCAGCAGATTGTCCCCACTATCATTCTCATTCTCTCCTCAACCACTGACTCTTTTTCCAAACCACTTACAACACCGCCCATGTCTTCTCTACCCTTAAAAAAAAATCTCACCTGATTGACCAATGCTGTTAGCTATCACCCTACATCTCTCTTCCCCTGCTTGGCTAAACTCCTCAAAAGAGCAACCTACACCTGCTGCCTTCACTTCCTCTTCTCTCATTCTTTTTTAAACCCTCTGCAGTCTGGTTTTCAGCCCCATCACTGAAACTTGGGCCATTTTCTCCAGTCACTTAGTTTCCAAATCTGATGGCTTTTTCTCAATACTCATGTTTCCTCTCATGTCTGTAGGTCTGTTGATGTACGTGATCTTCTCCTCTTGGATACTGTTATCTCTTTGGTTTTCGAGACACTGCCTTCTCTTGGTTTTATATGATTTTATCCAATAGTCTCATTTTTTTTAACAGATGAGGAAGCTGAAGGTCAAAGAAGGTAAACATCTTGCCAAAAATCAACCAGATAATAAGTAGCAAAGGTAGGACTTGAACTTAGGTTTTCTGACTCACCGTTTCCACTCCATCAAGCAGCTTCACTAATAAATATTTGAACTGAACTTAATTTAAGATATATTAAAAATCTTCTGGTAAATTTCCTTTTAAAACATAAAGACCAACTTAGAGACAGGAAGGGGAAGGTACCTGTTGAGAGCTGATATGTATAGGTTGCTTTAAAACTATCCAAGTGACACTCTCCAAAAGAGGTGGAACGGTAAGGGAGCCCGGGTACGTCCAGTAGTCCCTCGATGGAGGAAGGAGAGTTGTTGGGTCAAAGTTGGTGAAGCGGATTTGTTTACCCTGGAGATAGGGAGAGGCAGAGAAAGAGAGAGAGACACAGGAGAATGAAGAAAGAGAAGAAGACAGAAGGACATCAGAGAGAGAGAGAGAGAGAGAGAGAGAGAGAGAGAGAGAGAGAAATTGAGACCGAGACTTTTCTGGTTACCAGGTGATACCTTTATTAGGAATGCCAAAGACATAAAAGAAGTATTTGGCCACTAAATAAATATGTAGTATAGTTAAAACAACTTATTTTTGTTTTATAATATAGCATAGTATAGTATAATATAGTATAGTTTAACCATACTATATAGTTTATGTAAGAGATTATATAAAGTACATATATACACACATATAAAGTTTATATAGTTTATTACATAAACTATATAACATGGTTTAACTATACTAGTATTAAACTTTATAGTAAAGTACAGTATAGTTAAATTTACTTAAAAATCAATATTTCATTTTGTTTGTTTTATTTAAGCAAATAAATCATGGTTGCCTTTATAGAAATGTTTTTTAAAGCATGCCCACAACAATTAAATGTGTAAAGCTCCTCCAACAGTGGGGCCATTATAAATAATGAGATTCATCATTTATTCACTTACAGAATCTAATTAAGACTCTTATCACACTCTACAAAAGAATGGTAGTAATGGATCATTTCTCATTTATGGCCAAGTATATTCCAAGCTGCTCTACATCTACACTATTTTTTTTCCTTTTAACTATCCTTAAAAGAAAGCAACATGAATTAGCAGAGAGGAAAGTTCTAAAAGTGTCCATCTAATTTAAGTTCATTTAAGAATGTTCATCTAAAGCATGGCACTATCTACTTGGCAAAACAGGTCATTTACCTTTTCCTTAATGGAGTCCAAAATATCAGTAATTTTCTGCAGTTGTAGATTATGTTCACCAATCTGAAAAATACACAATTGAAATGAGAATGTAGTTCCCCAGGATTACACATGTGCCATAGTAAATTTCAGATATCAATATCAAATTCTCTGTAAAGCAAATGTAACCCAGAACAAAGAGTGATTGTTCACGAAGTAATAAAGTTCTCATTTACCTGCTGACCCTATCATACCAGATGAGGCAGAACAATAAGATGATGTTACACTATTACTTAGCCAAACAGTCAGTTTAGTTTGAATCCAACATGCACTTCTGTTTTTTTTTAATGAGTCACCATGGATTGATAGAATTAATCTAAAAACTCTGAGAGAAGCCTGATGCTCCATCCTCAGTCATGACACCTTCACTGTTCAGCCACGATATAACTTTCCAGACCATACTGGCTACCACTGTAGTCAAAATACTGGGCAATGTATCCCCAGATTTCTGCTGATAATTTAGGAACCCAAACTGATATTTTCAAGATGCAATGGAAGATGCTTTCATTTTCATGTATGTGGGTGGTAGGATTTGGGGCTTTTTGTTTTCTTTTGTTTTAACTGAAGTGAAAATGACCTCAGAAACATGACTAACCTTCTGGGTCAGAGACTATGAGCATTACCCTAAATAAAGGATATACAGATTCTTTAGTTAGGTCATGCCACTATCAATAGTTAGCTACATTTCCTGAACCTACTTTTTAAGGCAATGGTGTCTGGTACCTCAGAACCCCCACTCCATGCAAACTATCTAGATGTGGATGTTGAAAAAAAAAAGAGTTGTTATACTCAATATTCACTTGTGCCTTATCTGCTCTCTTTCTTTCAATCCCAGGTACCCCTTCTCCCTAGCTGTGTTATGGAGTC
This sequence comes from Vombatus ursinus, assembly GCF_900497805.2. Lineage (NCBI taxonomy): Eukaryota > Metazoa > Chordata > Mammalia > Diprotodontia > Vombatidae > Vombatus > Vombatus ursinus. The sequence goes on along the minus strand of NW_020954590.1, from coordinate 34,559,701 downwards.
TTAGACAGGGCAAAAGTACTGTCCTTATCAGAGCAGGCTGCATTGTAACCCAGGACAACCATGCTAGTTTCATAGACATCATGATGATAAATGTTAAAGATACTTGTCTGATTGAATTCTTTGGATGAAGAAAAATGCAAAAATATAAAAAGCCATTCTATCTGTTTAGAGGAACTGGTACTATCCACTGCTATTCACTCTGGGAATTCAAAGCGTGGGTTTTTACTCTTGGCTAATCTTTTGTATAATGAGGCTTAGCTAGCAAATGACTTATCTTCTTAGGACCTTGGGTCCTATCCTTTTAACCTGTAAAATAATTAATAGGTATCAAAGGTGCTTTGAAGATGTTGAATGAAAAAACTATAATACAAAAGATTTTTAATTTAGTTTTGAAAGGGAAAAAAAGTAAACCTTAAGTCTAGTTCATTGTTGAAAAATGATTGGGTGCCTACCTTGTGTATGGAATTCAGATGGTATTTGCAGATTCAATATTAAAAATGAAATCAATTTGTCCTCACCTGTAAAAAAATACCTAAAACAGCCAATCCATCAGGTTCATGAGCTGCCTCAACAAAGCTAGGGTACTTGTCCGAATTCCAATGAACCACATGGAGCTAAAAAGGAAGGGCATAATTTCAAATAGTAATAATAACCACAATTAAAAACATGATAAATTCTAATTAATTATATAGCATGCTATGTATATTCATACACATAACTGATTCTTCAGGAACTGGCAGACTTTTATCCATTCCAGATGAAAAGCTGAAGGCCAAAGAAATGAAATATCAGTGTTGCATAATGCTGAGGGCTGGAAGATGAAATAAATTATAGTCTGAACTGCCCAGTTAAGCCTGCCCTATAGCTTCCTACTGGTATCCTTGACCCCACCTTCACTATGTCCATATGCTACAAACTGCTGACAGAGTCAGTCTGAAGTTCCCCCCAGAAGTCTCCTTTTGTCATAAGTGGTGCTGAAAGCTGAGCGGATGTTCTCTAGACCCAGTGTTTGAGGCCTAGACAGTCTAATAATGCCTTGGTGAAATAAGTGGCCATAGACCCAGGGTTACTGAGAAAGCCCTTCAGGAACACTGTTTGTACTGCTCTGCTGTACACAATAACAGTTCCTTTGCTCAGTGGCTAATAATATCCAACATTCTACAGAGAGAGTTTCACGTAGAATGTTAGAACTGTAAGGGACCTTGCAGATCACCTATCTGATAGCTCCTCAGGATCCTTTGATGAATCTCTGATGAAGCATGTCACACTTGCTAACCTTGGGCATCCTACAGGGCTCTGTCCTAGACCCTCTTCTCCCTCTACACTATTTCACTTGATAATCTCATCAGTTTCCAGTATTCAATTATCACCTCTATGCTAATGACTCCCAGATCTACTTATCCCGCCCTAGTTTCTCTAGTGATCCTCAGTCCCACATCTCCAATTTCCTACTGGATATCTCAAACTGGTTGTTCCATCACATTTTAAACTCATCATGTCCAAAACTGAAATGACCTTTCCCCTTAAACCTCTCCCTCTTCCTAACTTCCCAGTTACTGTTGAGGACACCATCATACTAACCCAGGTTTACAGCCTGGGCATCAAATTCGACTCCTCATTCTCTCTCACCCCCCCCTTCCATATCCAATCTGTTGCCAAGACCTGTCAATCTTCCTTAGGTAACTTCTCCTGTATATGCCCCCTTTTCTCCCCTAATACTGCCACTACCCTGATTCAGGCCCTCCTCACCTCACACCCGGACTACTACAGTACCCTGATGACTGATGTCACTGAAACAAGTCTCTGCCTATTCCAGTCCATCCTCCATACAGTGGTCAGAATGTTCTTCCTAAATAAAGTGCAAGTCTGATCATATTACTCCTTTTCCCCCACACTCAATAAAGTCCAGGGACTCCCTATCACTTCCAGGATCAAATGAAAAATAAAAATCCTCTGTTTGGCATTCAAATCCGTTCATAATCTGATCCCGCCACCCCATCACCTTTCCAGTTTTCTTACACCTTACACATCCTTCCACATACCCTTGAGATCCACTGACAACCTACTTGCTGTTTGTCCCACAAGACACTTCGTCTCCTAACTCTGCCTGTCCACTGGCATAAGAATATTTTCCCTTTGCATCTTCACCTCTTGGCATCCCTGGCTTCTTTCCAGTCCTAAAGAAAATCCCACCCTCTACAGGAAGCAGGACAAAATTCAAAACAATTGGGGATGACCCGGGATGCCTTGGCCTCTTTGATGTCTGACCAACAGGCTCAGCTTCAGCCATAGTTGTGGTATCTTGTCTCTCTCATTAGACTGTAAGCTCTTTGAGGGCAAGGATTGTCTTTTGCATTTCTTTGTGGCTTAGCAAAGACAGTACCTTGCACACAGTAGGCATTTATTAAATATTTATTGACTGAATGACTGACCTAGGCCAAAGCTCTCATTTTACAGATGAAGAAGCTGAGGCCCAGAGAGACAAACTGATGTAAGATATATATGTGTGTGAGTGTGTGTGTGTGTGTGTGTGTGTGTGTGTGTAACGAAAGCATGGAACCAGAAGAGAACTTGGTTTTAATCCTCCCTTGGCTCTTATGAGCTGCATGACCATTAGCAAATCTCTAAACCTTTCTGTGACTCAGTTTTATTATAAAAAATACCTACAGTCAGTCAATAAACATGTATGAAGTGCCCACTACATAGCACGCACTGTGCTACAAGCTAGGGATACAAAGAGATGCAAAAAGACAGTCTTTGGTCTCAAGGAGCTCACAGCATAATGGAGGAGACAATATGCAAAGAATTAGGTACAAAGAAGATATAGACAGGGTAAACTGGAAAAAATCAAAAGAGGGAAGGCAATGGAAATAAGAGGGATCAGGAAAGACTACCTGTAGAAGGGGGAATTTTAGCTGACACTTGAAAGAAGCCAGTAAGGAGATCACTCCAAGAATAAGAGAACAGCCTCATAAGGCCCAGCTCAGAGCTGTGAGAATTAAAAAAGGCAATGTATATAAAATACTCTGTAAACTCTAAAGCACTGTGTAAATGGTCAATATTATTATCATAAACACAATAAATAAGTGTCAAAGAATTAAGAAAAATAATTCTGGGAAAGCCTTCAAATTCAGTTTTAAAAGTTAAGAACAATCAGGAAAGGGTGAAGAAAATTCACCTCCCTTCTTTCTTTGCAGAGGTGGAGGACTACAGGTATGGAATATTGAATAGCCTATTAGAAGTAGCTGATGATGTAATCAGTACTCACAGAGGTAACACATATACTAAAATTGCAGCGATGCAGAGATGATTAGCATGGCTCCTGAGGAAAGATGATAAAAACTTTGGTAAATGTCGTGTATTTAGGGGGAGCACGTCTGTAGTTTTTATATCCACACTGTATGTCCTGGGGACTTGATGTCCATAAGGATGAACTTTCATTTCTTCAAAGAGGGAATCAAACATATGCAGGAAGATTCAACTACAAAAGGTAGTAAATTGTTGTTTCAACTTTGTAAGGGCTTAGCCTCTCAAGACCACGAGAATCTTATTCTTGCCATGTTGGTAGAACATTTCATAACGGGCAAGGAGACGTGTGACATAGTCATCTCTGTCTATTCCCAGGAGGACATCATTTCAACATGGAATGCACCTACCAGTGACACTCTATTTTGAATGTAATTTACCTCCCAGCATCATTAAAGAATATAAAACATAACACTGACAGCATCAAAATGACAGGCAGACCGAGCCCCCAAAGTCTCCTGTTTCATAACCTCTGGAAAACATAATCAAACACGCCACGACCCTATCCCTTTTGGACTGGCACCATCGTCAAAGCTGGAATCATCAGTCTCTTGCTCTGTTGTGCTTCCTGGAAGACACTTCTGTCCCCAAACAACAGGAGTGGAAGAATTTTTTATGTTTTAAGTATATGTTGACATAGCTTCAGCAGCAGCTGAGATGAGTTGATAAATGATGCTGAAACAAAAAAAGTAGCTGATGTATTAGTTGCTTCTTTTTTTTAAATCTTTATTACAAAAGATAGTTTGCTGGGCAGGGAAAGAGAGAAAGATATATTTGGAAATGAAGAGGATATAAAAACAAGTTATCATTCATTTTTTTAAATGAAGAGCAAACTGAGATGAAAAAGAAAAGTATACCCCCAAACCCAAAGCCTGGGTCAGTAGTAATAGTAGAAAGGACTGACAATGCTAGAATGTTGAGAACCACGAAGGTTTTATATACAGCCTGTCCCAAAAGTCTTAGTGCGGTTTTAAGCTTTAAAGCTTAAGACTTTTGGGAGATTGAAAGGGAGAAGAGAGAGAAAGAAAAGAAGGGGAGATGAGGAAAAAAAGAGGCAGAAAAGGAAAGGAGAGAGGAGAGGAGATAAAGATATCACAACTTCAAAATAATACTCTCTACAAAGCCTCTTAGAGGAAGCTTCCTGACAGTGCTTTCCTTTTAATGACTTAGACTCCCTTCCACCAACCAAATTTGACTCTACAGAGTATGGTGCTAGAGGGCAGTTCTGCTGTATTTATACTTTTTAAAGGAAATCAACAATTTAAATTCATAATAAAAGTCTTGTTCTGTACCATCTACAAGTGACAAAAGGAAGCTGCTAGAAAAGCCACTGGAAATTCTGATGAGTCCTATGACCACATGGTAAATGTCGTGTTGGGTTGTTGGATAAACAAAGAAGCCTAAATACATTGCACAAGTGAAACAAAATACATTTGGATCATATGAGACACACAGATAAACTCAGAAAGGGAGAGGCTAAGTGGGAGGTCAAAATTCTTTAAATGTTTTGGCACCGATATAGAAGTTTACTTAGTAAGTGATAACATCAAAGAGTTAACAAGGAAATAAATAACTTCTTTATGGTCATAAAAATAAATAAGAGTATGTGAATGAAAGACAGCTACTTCTGGGTATTATACTTTGGTTTCTCCCTCAGGGAAAAAAATTTATGACATCTTGAAGGGGAATAGGAAACAATGAGAAACATCTTTAAAAAAAAAAAAAGCCTCTCCCTCCCACATACCTTGCTTAACTTGTAGTAACACAGCCAAACCAAGCTGTATGATATAATTATTACCATACAGTGAGTCAAACCAAATGACAAGTTAGAAAGCTATTCTAATCTCAGTGTCTTTTTTAAATTAATTAATTAATTTTTAGTTTTCAACATTCATTTCCATATGATTTTGAGTTCCAAATTTTCTCCCAGTCTCTCCTCTCCTCTCACTCCAAGGGGGCATGCAATTTGATTTGGCTCTACATATACATTCATATTGAACCTATATTCATATTAGTCATGTTGTAAAGAAGAATTAGAACCAATGGGAGGAACCACAAGAAAGAAGAAACAAACAAAAAAAGAAAAAAAGAGAGAGCAAATAATATGCTTCAATCTGCATTCAGACTCATAGTTCTTTTTCTGGATATGGACAGCACTTTCCATCATGAGACTTGGAGATGTCTTGGATCCTTGCATTGCTGAGAAGGGCTAAGTCTATCAAAGTTAGTCATTGCACAACGTGGCTGTTACTGTGTACAATGTTCTCCTGGTTCTGCTCACTTCACTCAGCATCAGTTCATTCAAGTCTTTCCAGGTTTTTCTGAAGTCTGCCTGCTCATCATTTCTTATAGCAAAATAGTATTCCATTACATTCATATACCACAACTTGTTCAGTCATTTCCCAACTAATAGGCATTCCCTCAATTTCCAATTCTTTGCCACCCCAAAAAGAGCTGCTATAAATATTTTTGTACATGTGGGTCCTTTTCCCATTTGTGTGATCTCTTTGGGATACAGCCCTAGAAGTGCTATTGCTGGGTCAAAGGGTATGCACAGTTTTTACAGGCCTTTGGGCATAGTTCCAAATTGCTCTCCAGAATGGTTGGATCAGTTCACAACTCCACCAACAATGCATTAGTGTTCCAATTTTCCCACATCTTCTTCAGCATTTATCATTTTCCTGTTTTGTCATGTTAGCCAATCTGATAGGTGTGGTGTGGTACCTAAGAGTCGTTTTGATTTGCATTTCTCTAATCAATAGTGATTTAGAGCATTTTTTCACATGACTATAGATAGCTTTAATTTCTTCATCTGAAAACTGCCTGTTCATATCCTTTGTTCATTTATCATCTGGCTAATGACTTGTATTCTTATAGATTTGACTCAGTTCTCTATATACTTTAGAAATGAGGCCTTTATCAGAGACACTGGTTGTAAAAATTCTTTCCCAGTTTTCTGTTTCCCTGCTAATCTTGGTTGCATTGGCTTTGTTTGTGCAAAAAAGCAATTTAATGTAATCAAAATTATCCATTTTGCATTTCATAATGTTCTCTATCTCTTGTTTGGTCATAATTCTTCTGTTCTCCATAAATCTGACAGGCAAACTATTCCTTGCTCTCCCATGGTATCAGCCTTTATATCTAAATCGTGTATACATTTTGACTTTATTTTGTTTTATGGTGTAAGATGTTGGTCTATGCCTGGTTTCTGCCATATTATTCTCCAGTTTTCCCAGAAGTTTTTGTCAAGTAGTGACTTCTTATCCCAGAAGCTGGAGTCTTTGGATTTCTCAAACAGTAGACTGCTATAATCACTGACTACTGTGTCTTGTGGACCTAACCTATTTCACTGATCCACGACTCTATTTCTTAGCCAGTACCAAGTAGTTTTGATGATTGCTGCTTTATAATACAATTTAAGATTGGGTATGGCTAGGCCATACCATCCCTAGCATTTCTTTTTTTTAATTTTTTTTTAAGTGGGGCAATTGGGGTTAAGTGACTTGCCCAAGGTCACATAGCTAGTACATGTCAAGTGTTTGGTCTGAGGCTGGATTTGAACTCAGGTCCTCCTGACTTCAGGCCAGTGATCTATCCACTGCGGCACCTAGCTGCCCCATCCCTAGCATTTCTTTTCATTAATTCCCTTGATATTCTGGACCTTTTGTTCTTCCAGAAGAATTTTGTTACTAATTTTTCTAGCTCTATGAAATAACCTTTTGGTAGTTTGGCTGGTATGGCATTGACTAATCTTAGTTTAACGAAAAAAAAAATCAAGGATTGTTTTTTCCCAACTGAGAAGTTTTCAATACTTTTCAAATTATTTTCAATAATAAGACTATTCACCTTTGCTTTTAGAAACCAATATAATAATGGTGAATGAAATTATGTTTGCTTTGCTTAGAAAACTAAGCTTGCAATCACAATTTTTGCTAAGTGGAGTTTTCATTTGGGTGTTTCTTTCAGGAAGTTCCCAGTGTATTCTTCCTACTTCTGCTTTGTCCTCTGGTTCTAAAAGATCTGAGCAATTTTCTCTTAAATTTTCTTAAAATAGGATGTCTACATGGCTTTTGGGTTACTCAACAATTCTTGAATTTTTTCCTCCATCTATTTTCCAGGTCAGTTTTTGCTATGGCATACCTTACATTTATGTACACAATACACAATGGCTTTTTGTTTTCTCATTCTTCTACCCCACTTCTAGCCTTTGAATTTAAAATTGGGGCCAGACTTTGAACATTTCTGAAGGGAATATCTGGGCTGATCCTGCTGCTGCTTTTCGGAGGGTTTAAGTATAGTGTTATCCCAGGATCTCTGGGATAGACAGTTCAGGTTGAAGACCTGGACACTTTCAGTGCTCCCAAAGTGGTCGGATCCAAGGCAAAATCTTATACTACCCTCCTGGTAGGAGTTCTGCAAGTTCCTGACTTGGGTTTGGTTCTGAGAAACAGGTTCTAAACAATTTCGTTATTCAAATTATTCAAAACTCACAAAACTAAATAAGTACAAGAGAAATGTAAACATTTAAATTTTCAAAAAAAATTTTGTTTATAGTATTTATATTTCTAAAGTTACTGAAGCTAAAAATTCTGCCAAGACTTTTGGGACACCCTATATTTAAACTGTATCTATCATCTCTTTTTTTCAGAGGCGACACCACTTTTCAGTAATATTACTGACATGCAAAAAAAATAGTGAAGAGACCAAGTCATGCCCTGGTGTCCTTTCAACACCTGAATCTAAATCTATCATTTCAAAACTTGATGTCTGAAGATGTAATCCTACTTTAATGCCTTGTGATGGTGTCTGGATTCTTGTTGGCTCTGCTGCTGGAGCTCAAGATCCAGCTGGCCTTTATAGACCAAACAGCAACCAACAGTGTCAGCTTTCTGAGAACCAGTGCAGCTTAGTGCAGAGAGGATCATTATTGGTAGGCAGGCCACAAGAGGATGAATGATTTGGCCACAACCCAACTAACAACGGAAAAAATAACTGGCCCTCAGTGCAGGCCCTCCCCTCACATCTTTCATCTGTGTTTTGACAGAGGCAGAAATGGAAGCAGCATAGTACAATAGAAACTGGGTTGGAGTGAGGGCCAAGATATCTGAGTTTGAATTCTGGCTCTGCTACTTGCCATTTATGTTGCCTTGAGGGAGTCATTAAACCTCATTGAGTCTCAGTTTGATCATCTTTAAAATAAGGAGGGTAGTCTCTAGACCTCTAAGGTCCCTTCTAACTGTAAATCTATGATCTAGCTAGGTGGGGGCAAAAATGATCAAGTATCCCATGAATTGGTGCTTTCTCATGAAAGAGATGCTACAAGCTAGCCAAAGTGGGGCTGAGAGCTAAATCTAAAATATAGCAGATTGCTAAGATGACCAATTATCTCATGAAGTGGTGCTTCTTTTTGTCTTAGGTTCAGGATAAAACCAACTCTGGCAACTCTTTAATTTTCTTTTCCAAGTAGGAACCTGTGAGCTATCAAGTGAGATAATATTGTAAAGCACTTAGCACAGCGCCTGGCATATAGCTGGTGCTTAATAAATGCTTGTTCCCTCCCACTGGTGCCCTCCTCCTCCCCCTCCCCCATCCTTCTTTTCAAGTGTAACTCCTATTTTGCACTCTGGTCTCATTTACAGTGAGAATATTAAGATTGATAAGTGATATGATTAAATTCTTCTGCTAGTGTTTTCATGATTTTTTTAGGCCTTATATCAATATTACTTTAACTTTTGGTATTATAAATATGGGATACTTGTCCAGCAAAGAAATGTACATACCACTGGAGAAACTGAATCACTTCAATCACCCTTATCAGTCTTGACATGCCTACTATAAATTAGGGGTTCTTAACCTTTATTGTGCCATAGATACTTTTGGAAGTCTAGTAAATAGCCTATGGATTTCTTCTCAAAATAATGTTTTAAAATGCATAAAGTAAAACACATAAGAAACCAATGATACTGAAATACTGTTATCAAAATATTTTTTTAAGTTCAAGGAGCCCAGATTAAGAACCCCTGCAATAAATTAAATCAGAATGCAAAAGGAAGCTACACCAGAATGGAAGGATGATTAACAGACAGTACTTTGAGAAATAAATAAAGGAAATAGCATAGTTGATTTTAGCCTGCATTTAAAGGTGACAAGAAATTCCACTTTCTAGAATATTTAGTCATCTTGTATTTCAGAGCTCTTGATAAACATTTGTTTAAAAATAAAAGATCATCAAAAACTCTATGAGTAACTTGATAAGGCCCTCCAAATTAAACAAACATATACCTTAAAACTCTTTGACCTCAATGCAGCAGTGAACAAAGGGAAGAATGGCATACTGAAAAATGTGGCTCAAGAATAACAAAAAATGAGCAAAGACTTGTAAAATACACAGCAGACACACAGATATATTAGGAATATATATTGAGATTATTTTCTTCAAGAAGAGGGTTGTTAAGCCCTGGGAAATTTAAACAACCAATAACATTCCCCCTCATTGGATCTTAGAGCTACAGGTGTAAGAGATCTCAAAGGTCATCTAGTTCAATCCCTTCATTTTACAGATAAAGAAACTGAGGCCCAGGGAAGTGAAGTAATTTGCCCAAGGTCACAGAGACTAAGCACCAGGGTTGGGATCTAAATCTGTGCTCTCTCATTATCAATTGAGATAATATAATATTTGTAAAGCATTTAGCATAGTGCTTGGCACATAACAATCACTAAATAAATGCTTGTTCCCCTCACTCCCTCCCAGGAACTGTACTTTCCATTACATCATGCTGACTCCTTTCTCCACCCAAAAAGTGATCATCTCTTAACAAAGAGGAAATAACTGGCTACAGAAAGTCATTTCCAAACCAGCCCCATGTACTGTCAGCCCATCAACTTGTTACAGCAAAGATCAAAATCAAAGCCAAATCAGAATGTAAATCAAAAGATATAGTCAAGATGGACTAACCTCATTTCCCAAGGAAATTTAACCAATGTAAATCAATAGCAACATAGTGAAAATGAAAAGGATCAAGACATCAGCCAGTGAATACCTGATCTTGACAAGTAGACAGAATAAGAAAGACAAAAGCAACACCAGTTAGAATATAAACTTGTTTATAAAATCGTACAGAAATGGGCTGGGGAAGTATATGAGCAGCACAGTCTCATCAAATATCAAGAAACAACAAAAGGAAAAACATGCCCTCAGAAAGCTTATAAAGAAATTATTAAACAGTATCATCTGCAGAGAATTTGAGGTTAAAACTGGAAGACAGCAGACAAAAAAAGAAGCAATCTATTGAGATAGCCATAAAAAAACCGGATTCTATCAATGACAGAAAAGTCCCTACATTTAGATTCTAACACCACAATCCTTTATATGCTGTTTGAAGAAGTAGAACCTGAACTAAAGAGAACAAAGATGAGTTAAAGACACCAACTGAAGTAGGGCAAGTATACACAGAGGAGTTCATGCTGAAGCTGGTTAGATTGTAAAGTCATCAAGGAATCAATTCTCAAAATATCTTAAAGAGTGAATGATGCCAAACTTGCAGGGGAGAAAAATCATGGATGTTATTACTACTGGGAAAAAAATTGACTAAGAAAACATCAATAATGATCAACCCATATGACTACTTTCCCATCCCTACAAGGTTTTAACGAATAGAATCTAAACAATAATTAAGGAAGAACAGCCTAGATGAATGCTGAAGAAGGGTATTAGTAAGCTTTCCCAAATGATAATTCAAACAATGGACCAAAAAGTGCAGAAAATTAAAGATCATTTATCGAGAGCTCCTCGGTCAAAGACCATAGATTAAATGAAATAACATACACGCAGTGCTTTACAAATCTTAAAAATGCTATATAAATTCTAGCTATTGTTATTATTATTACTACTGGAAGGGACCTCAGAGAGCATCTAGTCGCACCTCCTCATTCTGCAGATAAAGAAAATGAAGTCCAAAGATATTGAGCGACTTGCCCAAGGTCACAAGGGTAGAAAGCATCAAATATCCCACTCTGACAATTGTTTATTGACTACAAAAAAATGTATTCAATGGAGCAAAATGCTGTATAAGTCCTCTCCTCCAAAAAGCTGCCCTCCAAGCACATGTTAAAAATTACCCACAAGTGCTTGAAAGTTGGAGCTTGAAAGATGTCAAGATAACTTTGTTACGTAACTTGCTGATTATAGACATTAGGTTAAAAAAAAGGGAACAGAAATACTTTTTGCTTTTGTCATTTGTCTTTTTTTTTGGTATTTCCTTTTATCATGGAGAATGTCCAATGCATAATCCAAATGGAAGAGTGGTTCCCTGTAGGAAGCAAGATTCCCAAGACATTACTGCTTACAGAAGACATTTTGCTTATTGTCTCAAAGACTACAACATTGAAAAGCCTCCTAAATGAAAACCATAATTACTCAGAAGAGTTGGTCCTAACTATCCACACCAGGAAAGTCAAGAATGAAGACTTCCAATATCCAGACTATGATATGTAGTTGGATTAACACCCTTTTGAGTTAGTTAGTCCATCAGTACATCTATGGTGGATTGACACTGTAGATGAACAATGAACTGGGCCAAAAATCAGACACAGTTGGAAGAGAAGGAGTTAAATAACCTTGGCAAAACTGTGTAGCACTTTTAATGACTTCTTCCTGAAACAAAGGGCCATTAATTTAAACACCAATACTCTTCCAGTGATGTTTTATGTCTATGAGTCATGGAATACCACGATTTCCATAGTAGTCTATTGAGGGGTCAACCAAAGAGCAATGTAGATTTACCTGGTTGGCACAGACAGTCTGCAGCATATTAACAATGAAGAAGTGTGCAGGAGAAGTGAGGTAAAAGATATAATCAAGGAAATACATGACCAGAAAAGGAAGTGGACTGGTTATGTGTAGCAAGAGAGATGGAAAAACCAGTGGACAGGTCAGGTGCTCCCTGTAACTATGTATTCTCAAGAGGTCTATAAGAAGGAACCCAGAATGCAGATTGGATTCTCTGTTCAGTACTTACATGAGAACATGGACAAGTCGCACAAGAGGTTAAGGTGTGGATGGGTTGAAATCTGTACTTTTGGAGGGAGTATCCACAATAAAAACAAGTGATGTAATCTATCTGGAGATTGTTCTCTGAAAAGCTCTATACAATAAATCATGTACAGTAAATGTTTATAAATTTTACTTTTTAATGTAAAAATAAAATATTTCTCTTTTTTTTTGGTCTGGGTACATAGTTCAGACACATGACTTCAACAGTAAAGGAAATTCCACCAGTGTAGATCAATAATTCATCTGCAACTTATAGCCCTAGAGAGCTGCCTGGGGACATTGAGAGGTTAAGTAACTTGTGCAGTCACACAACTAGTATATGTTTGAAGAAAGACTTGAACCCAGGTTTTCCAGACAACCCTCTCTCCACTAAGCTATGCTGCCTTTTTATTAACTTCAAAATATTGTGTTCTTGTATGAACCTTCTTCAGGGGGTAGTAAAATATTAAAAATTATTAATAAACAGTAATAAACAACAAACTACTAATAAAATGCTTGTCACCTTTCTGAGAAGGTACAGAACCAAGACTTGTTTTGTTGTGAAGAATAGGGCCATGAGATTTTACCAAATATCAGGATATTAAGGTTTTCCCACAGAAAACATTCTGCCAATAGAAGCAAACTCTGCTAAGTAAGAGTTTATTGGCTGATTACAAAAATATAAGGTGTGGCCATAAATTAATGAGGCAAAGTTATGTTTATTTATAGTTTATGGAAATCAGAAATGGTCAAAAGAAGCCAGAGTTCAAGCCTAGAGACAGCATGTTAAATCTTAAAAACCATGAGTTGTAAGCAAAGTTAGCATCTAATTAGGTGACTACACACCACAGCACAATGAACTCAAAGAGGATACTTGACCTGAATATTAAGAGATCATACCAAAAAAATTAGGAGAGAACAAGATCAGGTACCCAGTCTAGAACAATTGGCTGGGGAAAAATATTTGTTTCAAATACCTCTGATAAGGGTCTGATGTGCCAGATAGACAGCAAACAGAAATAATTAAGACCAAAAGCTATTCCCCAATAAATAAGCGATCAAATGATAACAAACAGCACTCGAAGGTATTATTAAAAACCATATGAAAGACTGCTCCAAATTGCTAATAATAAGAAAAGTACAAATCAAATGAATTCTGAGATTTCACCAAACAACCATAAAGCTAGTTGGCAAAGAAGTTTAAAAGTATCAATAATCAATGTTGGAGGTCTTGTAGGAAGATAATCCCATTATGCACTGCCAGTAGAGTTGTAAATTAACACAACCCATCTGGAAAGCAACTGGCATTATGTAAAGAAAGTAACTAAAGCGTCTATGCCCTTTGACCCAGAGATTCTGCTACTGGGCACATACACCAAAGAGGCTAATGGTAAAAAGAACGGCCTCACATAAACCAAAATTTTTCTAGCAGTATTTCTGTGGTAACAAATGGAAATAAAATAGAAGGTCTTCCACTGAGGATGTGCTAAGTGAGTTGTGGTACATAAATGTAATGAAATATTACTATGCTATAAGAAATTATTAAGAAGATGAATATTGAGAAGCATAGGAAAATTTATATGAACTGATCCAGAGTGAACTGATCCAGAGTAAAGTAAGTGGAACCAAGAAAAAAAAAATACAATAACTCCAACAGTGTAAATGCAAAGAACAACACAATCAATAATGAATGTTTTGAAATCATTATGATCAAGCTGGGCTCCAAAGAAGAGATATGAAAAAATATCTTCTCTGCTTCTTTGCAAAGGCAGGAGACTATGGGTGTGCAACATTATATACAATGCCAGACCTTTTCAATGTGTTGTTTAGTTTTCCTTAACTTTTTTTTTCTTTTTTTCTTCTTTGTTATAAGGCTAGGGAAAGGGGGAAGGATACATTGGGAAATGTAGACCATGTAAAAACAAAAGATATCAATCAATAAATTTATTTTTAAAACTTAATTAGTAGCTAATGTGAATTAGTAATTTCTAAGGTAAAATGCTCAGATCCAGATAGCCACACCAATGCTTCTGAATCATCTGAAAAGTTCAAAATGTCCAAGTGCTCTCTAACTCATTTTGGTTGTAACCTAACACCCACCTTGACCCCAACCCCCACGCCTTTCAATTAGATCACAGGCGTAGAAATTCAGATATCATTTAGTTGAATTCCCTCAATTTACAGATGATAAAACTAAGGCCTACAACAGCTAAGCAATTACCTATAGTAATACATATATCTATTTATCAAGCTTCTTCTACCCTTTGGCTTTCTTCATCTTTCTTATTTATTTCACCATTAAAGTAACCCAGGAAACTAGGTGCTAAAGTTCATTTCAATGCAACATTAAGCTTTCCATATCTTTCTTTTTAAAGAGAGCACCTACTACACAAATAATTAGGTACTTTATAGAACAGATGCTAAAAAGAGTGTTAGTATTCTCTAGTTACATACATACACATACATATATACACATATATATCTATACACACACATAATTATAGTAAAGAGAGTAATTGTCAGAACTTTCTGGTAGGCAGGAAAAATATCCCTGAAAGATTATGATATGATTCCATCAGTATTTCTAATTGAATGAACCTGGATTTCAAGTTACACTTGTAAAGGTATAATGAATGTGTAGTATAGGAGAATTCATACTTTTCTGAGAGATGAAACATTTTTGATAGCACATATTTAATTTGCAAAGGTTAGCATCCTACTATACTTTAATGCCTGTGTTAATTATGGATAAGACCGGCCTGAAACAAAACAAAATCAGGTTCAGTTTTGGTGTCCTCTTTCTCCTCTCTATAGACACCCTATTAAGGACTTTTAAGCTGCCCTAGTTCCTTCTGTGACAGAGGAAAGCAAACTAGCTCATGTTACCGTAGTACCCCTTCTACGAACATCTGCATTGTATTTTTTTAATAGACTGCCCAATAAAAAGTAATACTTTTAAGTTTTACTGATATCTTTTTTTACCAAGCATTTTTCAATATAATATCTACCCATCCCTAAAATGAACCTTTTCATGTAATAAATTAAAACTATTAGGCTAAACCAAACACAGCAACCATGTCTGACCACATGTGTAACATTCCCCACTTACTGCCTTCCACCTCTCTACTGAGAAGGGTTAAGTGTGATTCATCATCTGTCCTCTAGCACCAAGACTAGTCATTGCATTTAATCTAAGTTTGGCAGCCATTAAGCATTGAATAAGCATACGTACATATGTTATGTTTTACCTCATGGCTCAGGTTAGAGCAAAGACTCAGGCTTGAAGATTTATAGGAAACTGGCACTTTGGAAGGTATTACAAGCATGAGACTTATCAATATGAGATCCAGCAAGCAGGCAAAATCAAAGCATCTGAGCTCGCATGCGTGCGCGCACGCGCGCGCGTGCACACACACACACACACTCTCACTCTATACAGTAATACAAAGATTAAGCCACACATACAGAGCCAGAGTCACTCACTTAAGAAAGGCAAGATGTGTATGGTATGAAAGATTTGAGTGGCAGTACACAGTAGGAGTGGGATCTGAGGAAGTTTTATACTTTAAATATGGGTTTGGTTGAGAATAGGTTAATCAATGCTAGATATGGGAAGGGGCATTCCTAAATCAGACCCAGATGTGGTGAGGAAATTCCCAGGGTTACTTATTGATACCACATATGGGCAGGGGAGTTTCCTAATCAGGACCAGAAATTGGGTGAGAGCTTGAGTTGATAACTGGGGACCCCTGGGTCTTCTGCCACAGCTCCTTGTGTAGGCCAACTGCCACTGTCCAATTAGGAGCTATGATCATTTACAGGTTTGACACTGGGTCAGAATGAGTAAGGACATGAATGTATATATGTATGTATCAGCATCAGAGCTTGTTTTCAGAGATAGATGAGGCAAAGTTTTTTTTACTCCACTCAACATTTTTCCTCTTACTCCAGGTAAGAGTTCTTTTATGATTGCCTTTATTTCTTGTTTGGTTATAAATTCCCATCCCCCAATCTAAGTTGGAAAAAGCAACTGTTCTCAAATGTTCCATGGGTATATAGCCTTTTACATTTAAGTCACTAATCCATTTGCCATTTACTACGGTATGTGGTATAAAATACTGATTTAAACTTATTTTTATTTAATTTTTCCAAGAGAGTTTATCTAACTTTGGGTTACTGTGCTCCTCTGCTTTGGGGGTCCTGCTTATGCCTTTTTTTTGTATCCCTAGCACTTAGCACAGTGTCTAGTACACATTAAGAACTTAGTGAATGCTTGCTGATTGACTGCCTATCTAGTGTCAAGATACAGTTAGGAGACATCCTATTTTCTAGAGCTAAGGCCCAGCAAGCAAGCTGTGCCCTGAGCTTGGCCTAACAACAATCCTTTGCACTCACCCTCTGGATGATCTCAGCCACAGCAAAATCCCAGAATTATTCCACATAATTATTGTATTGCTTTGACCAGCACCAGGTGTTCCCTGAGCCTGGACAAGTACCTGCAGTCTGGTCATGAAGACCTGCTATGAATCAAAGTTGTTTCACTATTGTTGTTTTCCCTCGTAGTCAGGGCTACAAGCTCTCTGTGAGGCCATTGGTTTAAGTCTGAGATTTGCCCAAACTAAGGCATGGTCCCCCCCCTGCGGGGGAGGGGCCCAGAACAGGTATCTAACTTCCCTCTTTGCTTGCAACCTGTTTCCCTTACTGTAGAATATAAACTTCTGTCTTAGTCTCTGCACAGTTGTTCTTGCCTGCTCTGTCTGTTCAGCTCCAGCCTTCGCAAGCAAGTCCAGTTGACACTAGTCTGATCTATTTTTGTATGTTTTAACCTATAGATAGCTTTTATCTAACTGCTTTATAGTATAGTTTAAGATCTGATATTAGGCCCCTTTCATTCCTTTTATTATTATTATTTCTTTTGTAATACTAATTTTGTTCTTGCTAACATATTTTGTTATTATTTTGTCTAGTTTCATAAAGTAATCTCTAGAAAATTTGATTGTTACAGCACTAAGTCTATGAACCTATTTAAGTAGTATCATCATTTTATTATATTGACCCAGATTAACAATGAACAATAAATATTTTCAATTACTTACGTCTTCCTTAATTTTTATAAAGATTATTTTGTAGCTTTACTTATATAAGCCCTGCATGTGTCTTGGTAGGTTAATCCTAAATGTTTTAGATTGTGCATTTTGAATTATTTTGAATGGTACTTCTCTATCCTTTCCTCTAAATTTTTGTGAGTACTATATAGTGATGCTGATGATTTTTGTATATTCATTTTTGCATCCTGCTACTTTACTGAAGCTATTAATCATAACTCATTGTCCAGAGTTTTCTAAAGCATTATGTCCTCTAAAAATAGGAATAACTTTGTCTTCTCCTTGCCAATGTTTATGCCTCTAAGTTCCTGGAGAGGGTGTTACCTAACCCAAAAGTAAGAATACTGGAATTTAAGGCGCTGTGGCACCGGGATTGGGCAAGAAACTCTTCTTAGTTACCCCTCAAGTCATACCAAACAGGTAAATAACTTCTCTATAGTCAGCCCTGAATACATTAGGTAAATACCCTCTCCATATTCAGCCCTGAATATATATTCAGGTGTCTTACCTCTGCTGCATATTTCACTCCGTCTACTGCATGCTCAGAGCCCTGATCGTCAGTGGAGCCCCAATGAAGGTGAAATTGTCGTAGCCTGTAGGTTCCAGTGAGGGGACCTCCACTCAGAACTAAAAACCAACAAAATTTGAATTGTTAACAAGAAACAGCTTTCTGTAATCTTGAAGATCAATGATTTAAAAGGCTATGGAGTCCACATAGTAACTTTTTAGAAAACAAGAAGGAATGTTTTTCCCTGTTTAAATACAATGGAAGCCAAAACAGGTAGAGGAACTGAAAATCAGAAATCAGGAATCCTCAAGCCTGAACCAAGTCATCCTGTCTGAACTTTAGTTTAGTCCTCTAAAAATGATGCTTTAAGGTCAGATCTCTCCTCTCTCAGTGAGATGAAAGGCTTCCAAAGCATTTCTTCCCTCCTTCTAGTAATTCTGATGGAAACACATCAGTAAGAAAGATACACAGTCATAGCAAAATTCCCTCTTCAAAAAAATTAACTTTGCTATTAGGTAATATTTGGTCCCCTTGGGGAAAACACAGAGAACCAGAGAACTTCAGGACCCTGGAAGAACACTGTCATCTAGTTCAACCTCCACATTTTACAGATGCTAAAGCCAGGGCAATAAGATGCATACAAAGGAGATATACAAAAGCTTCAAAGGTTGAAGGCAGTCTTAATTGGTCTCCTCACAACTACTCTTATCTTGAGCAGACTTAAAAGGAAATGGGAGTAATGAAGATGGAAGAGATGGAAACAGCATAAGCGCTATTGAGCCCCTGTCAAAAACCATTTCTATCAGTCCAATTGTGAGACAGAAAGTTGGCAAAGAATTCAGCTAAAACCATCCTCCTCTTATGATGTCACAAGGAATCAAATACAATGTGCCACACTTGATAATGGAGAAGTGTTAACAGAAGTATCAGGCTTAACTGCATACTAGCAGAAAGAAGAATCAAAGAGCAGAAATCTTATTTTTCACCTGAGACATTTTCTTCTTTTTGCTTCACGTGGGAAGGCAGGAATTGCTGTACAGATCTACTTTGTTCTAAGTCACTTTTCCCTTGCTCAACAGGACTCTGTGTTTCAAGATTAATATGTGTGACTAACAAGTGTTGACCTTAAAAACTCCTGTCAATTAAAAGAGCTCATACTTATAGACCGTGGTTTGAGAATATTTAATCACAGTGTTGAGAAGGGGCCAACTGGCAAGGGCTCCTTTTGGATTCATTCTCTCAGATGTCTTTACAATAAAGAAGACGTCAATCTCCCAGAGCCTTCTCAGTAGTGGCAGACAAAAGAAACCTGAAAATAAATAGCTTTTAACCTTACATACTAGAAAAGAGGACTCCATCCTTTCTCACTCTTTTAAAAACAGTTTCCACAATGCAAATCTATAATAAAAATCCAAGTATGCTTCTGGAACTTTTAAAAAAGTACTTTTGAAGGCCAGGTATAGGGCAAGTGATTTAAAAGACACATTTTCCTAAATGAAATCACAATCTAAATAGAGTGCTTTGCAAAGTAAAGCTGTCAGTCACTAATGGGCAATGAAACACTTCATGGAAAGCAATCAACAGTGATATTGTTGAGGTGGACTGAGTTGTCACAAAAACAACCCCCCCCAGCCTGACCTCCTGAGTTTCTACTTCAAAGGATCGCTAATCACAATTGTAAACTCTCCTACCCCAAAGGATCGCTAATCCACAATTGTAAATTCCCCTACCTCAAAGGATTGCTAATCCACAATTGGAAACTGCTGGGTATAAAGTTTTGTTATTTCCCTTGCTTGGGACTGCTCTCCTAGGATTGCATCCTGGGGACAGTCGCCGGCCGGCTCCAGTAAATGCTCTCTATTTTCTAATTTGGCGTGTGTCTGGTTACTCTCGGCCCGTCCATTTCATTTGGAGGTCCCACCGAGATTGCCCTCTGGGCACCAGACACGGGCATCTCTGGAAGGCCAGGCTTCTCACCGTCCAGGGGGTGGCCACCAGGAAGACGTTCCCTGGCCCCGAATGCTGAGATAGCCCGTGCGCACCAGGCTGCCCGGACCACAAATCCTTAATTGGGCATAGAGCAATCTGTAATCTGTCTGTTCTGGTGAGTACTCTTCTGAAGTAAGTGGCCAGGCTGGACGCAGCTGCAACGCCCTTACTGACCTCCACGGGACGCCGTGTGAGAGTCCTGCCTGTCTGATTGTGTCTGTCCGGCGCCGATGTCACTGTGTGTGTGTGTGTCCACTGTGCGCTCCGTGGTGGGGTGGGGGGGGGAAGACTTCCTGCCTCATTCTCCAGGCTGTTCGGAGCTGAGATGGGTTCGTTCCCCGCTACTGTGTCAGGAGCATCCAGGGTTTTGACTGTGTCTTTTTCCCGTTTTTGCGTCTACTGTGTGTGCGTGCGTCTATCTACTATTTGTTCCGTGGGGGGGGGGGGGGGGTAAATTCCTGTCTCGTTGTCCAGGTTGTTCGGAATCGAGGCAGTTTGATTCCCCTCTACCCTTTCTTGACTGTGTCTTCCCTGTGTCCGTGTTTGGTCCTTGCTTACGTGAGCACGTCTATTTGTTACTCTTTTCTTTCTCAGTCCTTAATCCACCATGGGACAGGGACCCTCAAGCCCTAAGCCAGGCTCCCCTCTCTTTATTGTCTTACGGAACTTCAAACAATATCGGCGTATAGCAAAAGGTTATGGGTTTCAGGTTACTAAAAAGAAATTAGCTCTCTTTTGCCAACAGGAATGGCCCACCTTCGAGGTAGGCTGGCCCCCGGAGGGTACGTTTGACGTCTCGGTGGCCGGCCGGGTAAGGGGAATTGTCTATGGTATACCTGGCCACCCCGATCAGGTCCCCTATATCACCGCCTGGATTGATTTCAAACCCCCTTCGGGACCACTACAGGTCCAGGCCCTTTCAAAACTAAGACCAGGAACGAAATCAAAGACGACCTTTAGCCGCAAGCCTCCCAAAAGTCCTAAGGTCGTCACACAGCTTTCTCCTGTCTTACCACCCCCTGATTCTGACCCCCTAGATCCAGCTGAGTACTCCCAGTCCCAGGTTTCAGATCCACCCCCGTACCCAACCTCAGGGTCTCTGAGCCCCTCAGCCCCTCCTCTGATAAGTCCACCCAGCCCCTCCTCTGATAAGTCCACCCCATACTCGAGCAGGTGCTCCTTATGGCCCTTCTAATTCCAGTTTGACCCCAGATTCCACTGTGTCAGCGTTTCCCCTGCAGCAAGTTCCTTCCCCTCCCGGAGAATCAGGGAGACCGTTCATGGTATATGTTCCCTTCTCCACCAGTGATTTGTACAACTGTAACAACTGTGTTTGGTGTTTGGAAACACCAAAACCCATCCTTCTCTGATAAGCCCCAGAGCCTAATCGCCCTCCTAGAGACTGTCTTTTATACTCATCAGCCCACCTGGGATGACTGCCAGCAGCTCCTCCGGGTTCTTTTCACAACCGAGGAGCGTGACAGGATTCTTTTAGAAGCCAGGAAGGGAGTTCTGGACCCAGATGGACATCCCTCTACTGACCCGGGGCGCCGTAACCACATCTTCCCTGAGAACCGGCCCAACTGGGACCCCAACACTGATCGCGGTAGGGAAGCACTGGACAGGTATCGCCAGTTGTTGCTGGGAGGGTTACAGGCAGCAGCACGGAAGCCAACCAATATGTCCAAAGTCAGTGAGGTTAGACAGGGCAGGAACGAGTCCCCAGCTGCATACTTGGAGCACCTCTACGAGGCATATCGAACCTATACCCCTATCGACCCAGAGGATCCCAATAACCGGAGAGCCATCGTAATTGATTTCGTAGCCAATTCAGCTCCGGACATCCGTCGGAAGCTACAGAAACTTGAAGGTTTTGAGGGTAAAAATCTGACTGAACTCATGGAAGTGGCCAAGCGGGTGTTTGACTATCGTGAAGAGACTCAAGACAAGCAAACTCGCACGGTCGCAAGGGCGGTAGTGGCAGCTTTAGCACAGGTTCCAGGGGAGGCTCAGAAGCAAGGGTGGAAAGGAAGGCGGGAGGGGCCAAACGCTGGGAGCCCCTATAAGGGTAAAGGCTTGGGAAGGCCTCCTTTAGCTCGGGACCAGTGTGCTTACTGCAAAGCCATGGGCCATTGGAAATCTGAGTGCCCTAATCGCGGGCTGAAAGAGAAGGCAGAGCCTTTATTGACTTTGAATACAGACTAGGGGTGCCCCGGCTCAAAGTCCGTTGTGACTCTTGACCCCCTGGAGCCGAGGGTTACTCTCAGTGTTGGGGGTCAACCTGTCTCATTCCTAGTCGACTCTGGAGCTGCAGCATCGGTCCTGAAATCCCCACTGGGCTCCCTCTCATCATCCACTGTGCAGGTCCAGGGAGCTACTGGACGAAAATAGTCTGTACCCCTCACCACTTCTCGGGAAGTCCGGTTAGGGAAGGGCCTAGTCTCCCATTCATTTCTAGTAATGCCTGATTGCCCTTACCCCTTGCTTGGCCGAGATCTCCTACACAAGCTTCAGGCTATCATTTCCTTTAAGGGACCTAACCCCACTCTCGGGTTTAACCTGCCACAACTTGTTCTCACCTGCCCGTTGTCGGAGGAGTCTCGCCTCCTCCCCCTAACGTTTTCCCCAGACCGCCCCTCGACCACCTCCACCCCTACTTCCCTAACTCTGTTGAACCATTTCAAAGGCTTGGTTCCTGGGGTCTGGGCTGAGACCAACCCGTTTGGTCTAGCAGGACACCAGCCCCCAGTGGTGGTCCAGCTCTCGTCCACAGCAACCCCTGCGCGTGTCCAACAATACCCGTTGACTCGAGCTGCCCTTTTGGGCATCAAGCCTCACATCGATCGACTCTTGGCGGCAGGCATTCTACGACCCTGCCAGAGCTCATGGAACACCCCCCTACTTCCAGTTCGCAATCCCGGGTCTGGAGACTTCCGTCCTGTCCAGGATCTACGAGAAGTCAACGCCCAGGTGGAAACTGTACATCCTACTGTACCAAACCCGTACACGTTGCTGTCTTCCCTGGATCCTGCTCGGACTTGGTATACTGTTTTGGATCTGAAGGACCCTTTCTTTTCCATTCCCTTGGCACCAGTAAGCCAACCTATATTCGCTTTTACTTGGACAGATCCTAACACTGGGACATCCTCTCAGCTCACCTGGACCCGGCTTCCCCAAGGTTTTAAGAACTCCCCTACACTTTTTGGCTCAGCTCTGGCCTCCGACTTGGCCGCCTTCCGGGTCTCGCATCCGGAGGTCACTCTCCTCCAGTATGTTGATGACCTTTTGTTAGCTACTTCCTCTGAGGCAATATGCAAAGATGCAACTCTCCACCTTCTCCAGTTGCTTGAAGCTTCCGGCTATCGTATCTCTGGAAAGAAAGCACAACTGTGCTCTCAATCCGTTGTTTACTTGGGTTTCACCCTTCGTTCCGGTCAAAGGTTACTGTCTCGGGGCGTGTAGCTGCCATTTTGGGCATGCCCGCCCCGAGGGACCGCCGCGGGCTCCGGGAATTCCTGGGGATGGCTGGATACTGTCACCTCTGGATCTTGGGGTTTGCCGAGGTTGCCAAACCCCTATATGAGGCCCTAACTGGTGAACCCACCCAATTTGTTTGGGGACCACGGCAGCAGGAAGCATTCGACAAGCTCCGAAAGGCGCTGTCCAGCACGCCTGCCCTCTCCCTGCCAGACCTGTCCAAGCCCTTCCGCCTCTATGTGTCTGAGTCTAGAGCTATGGCCAAAGGGGTTCTGACCCAGCCCCTGGGGCCCTGGAATCGTCCTGTTGCCTATCTATCCAAGCAGCTGGACCCTGTGGCTTCCGGGTGGCCCTCTTGCCTGCGAACTGTGGCGGCCGTTGCCTTCTTGGTTAGGGAAGCCGCTAAGCTCACCTTCGGGCAGCCTCTTGAGATTTCAGCATCGCATCATCTGGAACAGCTTTTACATTCCCCGCCGACAAGATGGATCTCAAATTCACGCCTGACTCATTACCAATCCCTACTCCTCGATCCCGCGCGCATCACCTTTGCTCCTCCGGTCACACTCAACCCGGCCACCCTGCTCCCTGACTCCCCTCCTTCCTCCCCTATACATGATTGCCTGGACACACTGGACTCCATCCACACGTCCCGCCCTGGACTTACTGATGTTCCTTTAACAAACCCAGACCTAGTGCTCTTCACGGACGGCAGCAGTTTTGTTCAGGAGGGGATCCGCAGGGCGGGTGCAGCCGTGGTCACTCCGGTTGAGACCCTCTGGGAGACCGCTCTACCCCCCGGCACATCTGCTCAACGTGCTGAACTCATTGCCTTAACTCAAGCCCTTAGACTCTCTGCAGGAAGGGAAGTTAATATTTACACAGATAGCCGCTATGCCTTTGCCACTGTTCATGTCCATGGATATGTATATCTCCAATGGGGACTGTTAACCTCGGCGGGTAAGGAGATTAGGAACAAGAGTCAGATCCAGGAACTGCTGGATGCTGTCTGGCTTCCCAAGGAGGTGGCGGTAATTCATGTTCCTGCTCACACCCGTGGAACTGACCCCCCGACCGTATGGGTTGGGAGGGTACCGTTTTCTCCTTGTATTCGTGGACACATTTTCTGGATGGCCGGAAGCATTTCCAGTCAAAACTGAAACTGCAACTGTAGTGGCCAAAAAGCTGTTCTTTGAACTTATTCCTAGATTTGGCCTGCCTGCCTCGATAGGCTCTGACAACGGCCCAGCATTTGTGTCCACAACAATTCAAAGCCTATCAAAGATGCTGGGATTGAAATGGAAATTGCACTGTGCATATAGGCCTCAAAGTTCAGGGCAGGTAGAGAGGATGAATAGAACTCTAAAGGAGCACATTGCTAAACTTAAAATAGAAACTGGCGATAGCTGGGTCAGTCTCCTTCCCTTCGCCCTCCTCCGGGCCCAGTGTACTCCCAATTCCTCAACCCTCTCTTTATCTTCATATGAGATCCTCTATGGAGCCCCCCCTCCTATTATTCCAAGAGTATCTGCAGCTATTCCAGCCCCAGATATCACTAATCCGACTCTTCTTAAGTCCTTCCAGGCTTTGCGTGAGGTCCAGAACGCTGTGCGCTCAGTCCTGAAAGCTGCGGGGAAAGAACCAGACCCTGCAACTTCATCGGACGCCCTGTCACTGGGAGAGTGGGTCCTCACTCGCAAGCTTCCAGCTGGACCAGCCCTGGAACCACGGTGGACGGGCCCGTATCAAATTATCCTCTGCAACCCCTCTGCCGTCAAGGTTGCCGGCCGCAAGGCATGGATACATCGGTCACACATCAAGAAGGCCCCAGAGCCCAACTCCACCGCCTGAACAGCAGAAGCAGTGTCCGACCTAAAGCTTCGACTCTCCAGAACTTGACTCTTCTTCTCTTTCTTTTTGCTTGTGAGATGACTTTGGGTGACCCCTATAGCCCTACCCCATCCAGGTGGATTCTCTCCCGAACTAACGATGGGACCACCGTCCAAGCTCTCACCAGTTACGGAGCCCCCACTTTCAGGTTTGACCTCTGTGCCCTCTTGGGACCAGGATGGAATCAAAACCGGGCTATGCGGGACCCTATCGCTGGGGGAAGGGGATACTGCCCCACTATTCCCACCACTCCAACCACACCCGGGGCAGGGGAAGTGAGAATCAGAAGTATTGAATTCTATGTTTGTCCGGCCACGGGGAATCCTTCCTGTCAGGGTAGTAATCACTTTCACTGCGCAGAATGGGGTTGTGAGACTGTGGCCAGGTGGATTCCTAGGGGCGGCCGGGACCCCCTAATCACCCTGGAGAGACAAAGCCCCCTCCCCGCCTCCTGCTGGCCTGGGAAATGTAACCCTATGATTCTAACAGTCAAGCAGGACACTAATGACTCTTGGAATCTCGGGCATTCTTGGGGTTTAAGGTTATACATGACTGGGTGGGATAATGGGGTCCTTTTTACCATTCAGAAAATCGCAGTTCCCACCCGTACACTCCCAATAGGTCCGAATCCCATCCTTAACCCACAAGCCATGTTGACTCTCGCCCCACCATCTGTTAGGGACCTGGTACCAGAGGCTCCCGAAAATCCAGAGACCCTCACTAACCTAGGTTCCCCCATTTTTGATACACTCTCTGCTGTCCACTCATTCCTAAATTTGTCTGATCCAAACATAACCACCTCCTGTTGGCTGTGTCTGAATCCAGCCCCCCCCTATTTCGTAGGAATTGCTATCGAACTTAACATCACCTCTGTGGGAAAGTTGTCTTTAAGTAAGTCCAAACGACCCTTTGCCATACCTGCCCGCTGTAACCCAGACAAGCCTAGACTTACCCTAGACGATGTCCAGGGCAAAGGAATGTGTTTGCTCGGGCCTGACTACCCGCTGCGGTCCTCCCCGTTCAACGCTACGTGCACTTCAGTCATTCTTATTTCCCCCACATCCAAAAGCTCTGACCTCCTGTTAACCGCCCCACCTGGAGTATGGTTCGCTTGTACCAGAGGACTCACCACCTGCATACAGGACATTCGTTTCCTCAACCCGACCGAGCTCTGTGTAGTGGTGCGTGTCTTTCCTCAGGTATATGTCTACTCAGAGGAAGGGGCAGCTGAGCATTTTGGCCTAACTCGCTCCAGGAGGGCTGTACCTATCTTGGTTCCTATATTGGTGGGACTCGGAGTAGCCGGCTCCGCTGCTGTTGGGGCCTCAGCCCTGATACAGGGGAAAGCCAACTACGGTGCCTTGAGTGCACAGGTAGACAGGGACCTACGCTCCTTGGAAGAGCTAGTCTCACACCTTGAGACTTCCCTAGACTCTCTGGCCGAAGTGGTTCTCCAGAACCGCCGAGGCTCGGACCTACTGTTCCTCAAACAGGGAGGCTTATGCATGGCGTTGGGAGAAACCTGCTGTTTCTACGCCAATCGGTCTGGAGTTATTCGGGAGTCCTTGCAAGCCTTTAGGCAGCGGTTAGATAAGAGGGACCGCGCACGGGCAACGGGGTCTTCTTGGTATCAGACCCTGTATAATTGGTCCCCCTGGCTAACCACCCTACTCTCCAGAGTGGTGGGCCCTCTGGCCCTTCTCCTCCTTGGGTTACTCGTGGCCCCTTGTTTCATAAAATGCATAACCCGCTATGTCCAGAAACGAGTGCAAGCACTCCAGTTGTTTGTCCTGCGTCAATCCTATGCTCCTCTGGACTCTGATGAGTCCCCCGTCTGACTCTTTTAGTCCGTGAAAAGGGGGGAGTGAGGTGGACTGAGTTGTCACAAAAACAACCCCCCCCCTAGCCTGACCTCCTGAGTTTCTACTTCAAAGGATCCCTAATCACAATTGTAAACTCTCCTACCCCAAAGGATCGCTAATCTACAATTGTAAATTCCCCTATCTCAAAGGATCGCTAATCTACAATTGTAAATTCCCCTACCTCAAAGGATTGCTAATCCACAATTGGAAACTGCTGGGTATAAAGTTTTGTTATTTCCCTTGCTTGGGACTGCTCTCCTAGGATTGCATCCAGGGGACAGTCGCCGGCCGGCTCCAGTAAATGCTCTCTATTTTCTAATTTGGCGTGTGTCTGGTTACTCTCGGCCCGTCCATTTCAATTGTCTTTTTGTTTCTTCCTGTTGTATAATGAGACCTGAGCTGAATCATAAAACCATTCACCGGACAGATAAAAAGCAGATTATTGAGTTTAAATAATAATTGTGGAATGAACCTTGAAAAAAGGAGAGGACGAGCTGGTCCAGGAGAATGGGAAAGTGGCAGAACAAAAACACACTCCTGAAATAAGTCTAGTTCAGAATCCAGGCTGGAGGCAGGTATAGCAAGACCTTTTATATCATCTCTTTGTTTTACAAGTATATATTAGCAGCAGTTTTCTTTGTCTAATAAGATCTCTGCAAGAAATTTAATTTCTTTGTTAAATCCCGATACACATTTTTAATTCACAAAATGAACCTAAAGTCTTCTCTTTTAACTTATCTTGAGAAACACAAAATAATGTCGACCCACTTTTATATAGTTCTTATCCCTAAGGGATACAAAGCATTTTATAGACATTTTCAGATTTATCCTTGAAAGTTCCCTGTGATCTAAATAAAAGCTCCACTTTTTACAGACACTTAACTAATGAACACTTACACAGACTGTCACATCTGAAAAATTCAATTCAGTTGAACATGCATTTTAAAATCTTAGTGCTGGAGGGGTCCACAGTAATTGTAGCTCTCACATCTCCAACTAATGGTCACCTAGTCTATGCTTGAAGCCCTACCTCCCAAAGCATCAGATTCCTTATGATGTACCTAAATGTGCCTCTCTGGAACTTTTGCCTATTGATCCCTGTCCTGATCCCTGTCTAGACTGTCTTCCGCATGACAGGCCCGTCAAATACTTGACAGCTATCACATCTTCCCTATGTCTTTGCTATACCTTTCTATTTCTCCCAGTCCTCACACTGAATGGTTTCTAGGCCTCTCACCATCTTGATCATCCTCTAGGATGCTCTCCAGTTTGTCAATGTCCTTCCTAATACACAGCACTCAAAACTGAACCCAGTAATCCAAATGTGGTCTAACTGGAGCAGAATGCGATGATATTATTATCTTGCTTGTTCAGGATACTACACCTCTCTGGATGGGATCCAAGGTCACACTAGATTTTTTAGCTGCCAAATCACACTGACCACTCATATTATGCTTGTGGTTCACTACAACACCCAAAACATTTTCAAACACTTTGTTATTTGGCTATGTCTTACCTAGTACTTGTAAAATTGATATTTTCTGGTACTCATTGTTTTGATATTTATCTCTATTAAATTTCATTTCAATAAATTTGGCCATCTTTCCAACCACGTTAAGATCTGTTTAGATCTTGGCCCTTCATCCAAATTTAATAAGCCTCTGCCTATGCTTTATCCAAGTTAACAATAAAGATTTTAAACAACATAGACCCCAAGTTATAACTATACTTTGGATCTGTTCATTGAACCAATTCTGAATATGGCCCTTACCTCTCTATTCTCTTCACAATGATAACATGAAAGATCCTGTCAAATCCTTTGCTTAATACCTATATAAGCTACCTAAATCTATAGTTTTCACTTGAACAACAAGTCTACTCATCTTATCAAAATAGGAAACAAGGTTAGTCTGGCATGCTTCCTTTCATAATGAAGTAGTGCTGGCTGGCTCTTACCACCATAAGGGTGGGGTTGATTTACTCAACTCCACCCCACTTAAAGTTAAGTGGTGAGGGCCCCAATCAATTCAATCATAGGCCTTAGACTTAGAAGGTGCTAGGTGGCCTAGAGGACAGAGTTCAAGATTTGGAGTCCAGAAGATCTGAGTTTGAATTAAGCCTCTGACATTCCCTAGCTGGATGACCCAGGACAAGTCACTTAAGCTCTCACTGCCTCAGTTTCCTCATCTGTGAAATGGAGATAATAAAGCACCCACCTACAGTGTTATTGTGAGAATTAAATGAATTAACATATTTACAATACTTTGCAAACTTTAACGCTATTAATGCTAGCTATTATTATTAACTGTAAAAAGTACTTTGAACTAGAATGAGTTGCACAAGAATCATGTTTGGATAGGCCAAGGAAATTTGGTCATGCCCCAAGGATCATCTATAAACTGCCAAACAATCCAGAAGCTTGAGTTAGTGTGGCACTCTTATTAAACCTTTTGAGAAGGAAAAATCTGTCTGGGAGAGAGAGTATTACACTTCAGCTTTAGTCAGGTCTCCTACTCCACCCCAGAAAAGGACCTTATGAGCTCTGAAGGGTGCAGAGGATTCTGAACTTGGCATCTTCTCACCAGCATTTGAGCATGGCACCCTCACACCCTCTGCCCCTTCCCTCCCCTGCCTGTCTTTGGACCCCCATAGTGGCCAGATGCAGCAGTGCCTGCACTGAGGTCCAAGGACAGAAAGACAGATCGATTATGCTTATGGAGAACTTCTTGAGCATCCCACAAATGGGAAAAGACTTTCAGAAACCAGGAGCTTCAGGTTATACCTTTGTCCCATTACTCACTAAGCTAGAGCTCACTTTCCCCTGGACTCTTACATGTATTTATGGGTCACAAGACTTTGTTTTAGGAGGGGATGGGTTGTTTTGTGCCAACTGTTCTTACCGTATCAATCACCTTAGTAAATATCCTTTTCTAAAAGTTAGGAACACAAACCAAAATCCTCCATTTGGAAAGAAACTCTTTACAGCCTGGCTTAAACCCATCTTTCCAGCCTTATATTTTACTCCTCTTTATACTTTCTACAATCTAGTCAAATGGCCTCTTCTCATCCAACAACATTCCATCCCCTATCTTTGTGCCTTTGCACAGCCTGTCCCCTATGTGGGCAATACAATTCCTACCAGGCCTGCACATCTTAAAATCTCTAGCTTCTGTCAGAACTCAGCTCATGAGATCTTTTCTGATTTCCTCTCCCTCTCACCCCAACTCTTAACTTGTTGTTCAGCCACGTCCAACTCTTTGTGACCCATGGACCATAGCATACCAATACTGTCCATGGAGTTTTTTCTAACAACGATACTGGAGTGGTTTGCCATTTCCTTTTCCAGTGGATTAAGACAAACAAAGGTGAAGTAAATAGCTCTGGGTCACACAGCTAGTAGTGTCTGAGGCTGGATTTGAGTGCAGGTCTTCCTGACTCCAGGCCCAGTGCTCTATCTACTGCACCACCTAGTTTTCTTCATTAGGGATACTGCCAACAAACAGCCACTACATTCCCACCCCACAGATGAACTGTTCCGCCTTCTGGTTGTAATTACAGCATTTTCCCTTTAGGCTTCTTCCTTGCCACTTCCCTTTTTGTGGGGTGAGTGACCAGCCTTTCAATATTCTGCTGGTGGAGAACTAGCCGGGTCCTTCGAAGGTTCCTCATCACCAGTCAGACCAAAGCAGTGGTGGTCCACTGCTTCCTCCTGTGTCAGTGACCCTGTCTATGTTACAGCCTGCGTCAAGGCCCTGTCACTGCACTACCTGCTAAGGCTGGTCTTCTTTCCTTGCCTCTCTTCCAATGGAATCATGTGTGTTACTTTCCACTCCCAATTATTCTTTCTGGTGTTGTACCTTCTGGGCTCTGTCAGGAAGAACAAAATGACAGCTCTTGCATCTTCCCCTTCTCAAGGCTGGTTAACTGCAGACAGAGGCTTGAATTTAAACATTACATCAATCAGGAATTTTTCCTCACCCTCCTAAGTTTACTGTACTTCGATCCTTATAGGTGGAGAAGGGAGTTAAATAATTTGAGTTTAGGTCCCAGCTCTAATACTAGGTACATGACCTGGACAAGTCACTTAATTTCTCTAAGCTTCAGTTTCCCTACCCCAGTTTTATACTGGGGTAATAGTATCTGTACCACCTACCTACCTTATAAGGTTGTTTTGAAAAAGGGTTCATACTGATATGATATTGCTTGCCTTTTCAGTGGGTTGGGAAAGGGCTGGAGGAAGGGAGGGAATCTGGAACTCAACATTTTTAAAAAAGAATGTTAAAAATAAATTGATGATTTAAAAAAAAAGAAGAGATCTAAAAAAATTTTTAAAAATGAAAATTTTATATCCCCTTTTATTGTCCTGTATAGTCCTTTACTTGCCTGTGTGATGCAACTTTCACAGGCTTCTGCTATTTGAAAAACACCTACCATTCAGGGGGGTGCTAGTAAACTTTTAACAACTCAATTTTCTCCTTCAAAATATGTACACAGGATACCTTTCTAAGTGTAATTCTGCATTACTGACATTTTTTCCATCACTTTTTTAACATCTAAACCAGGGGTGGGGAACTTGGTCCTCAAGGCAATACGGGGCCCCCTGGGTCCTTTGACCCTTTGACAGAATCCAAACTCTGTGAAACTGCACTTGAGGTCCTATAGTGCCACACATGGCCTCCAGGCTACAGGTTCCCCACCCTGATACAATTAGCAAAACAAGAAATTTTAAAAAAAGGAAAAGGGTTTGTAACCTTAAAATGTTTTATAAAAGTGAGCTATTTTCATCATCATTGTTTTATTCCCCTTGACTTGAGGTTCCTGCTAGTAAAGAGGCTATAGTCTCAGGAGTCACTGAAGACTTGGCCTGGTGAATAGTCCAAGGAAAGTTATAATAATGATAGCACATGTGCTCAAATTGGTCTGTCTGTGACCTCATCAATTCAGAACTCTTTGAGTTAGGTGCTATTATATCCATTTTACAGATGAGGAAACTGAGGCTGGGAGAGGTTACGTGGCTTGGTCAGAGTTACATAACTAATAAGTATCTAAGAAGTCCAACACTATCCCTTGCTATCAAAGGGTACCCTCCCTGTCAGGGTCCCAGTTCCACAAGCTCTGGAGTTACAAGGATAAGGGGAACCCCCTTTGTATGTTGGCAGTTGCTTGTCAGGGTTCCTTGAATACTATCAGGATATCCTGACTTCTGACACAGTCATGCTTGAAAGAATAGTAAAGGGCTAAAAAGATGTTCAAGTGAACAAGCATTTATTAAGTGCCTACTAGGTATTTGGAATTATGCTAGGAAGGGAGATAGATACAAAGGTTAGAATGACAATATTCCCTGCCCTGTAGAAACTTGTCATGGATGTAGATCTTGTGACATGAAATAATCACGTTTAGTACTTTGGTGAATTCTGTCCCTCAGACTTCAAGTAGCTTACAGCCCAGACAAACGTATGAGACATGCCAAAGAGGAACATAAACCTAGGCACACAGAGAAAGATAGCCAGACAACTAAAATCCCAGAGCTGTATAATTCTGCCACCAGGTTCTTTTTGCTTTCCCTTCTTACAAAGCACAGTTATCAAACTTGCAGCCCCAGGAACCAGATTAAATGTAATTCAGACAGGTTTGACAAAATAAATACAAATACAATACAATAAAGATAATGTTAATCAACATGCAATAGGCAGGGATCCACTTTTATCTGATTCTGACACTGCTATTATAAAGCCCACAACCCACCAATTCTGGAAGATAATGCAAGCCCTCTCCAATGAAATACAATATATGTTTGTACAGAACAAACTACTAACTTTTAGTTAATATACAATCTTAAGTAATTATTATCCTAAAACTAAAAGGGGATGGCTCATCTTCTTTAAATGACTCAAAATAATTTTTTTCAAAGACACTAAATACTATTATTACTGACAGTAATAGCAATCATAACAATATATACTCTGTATTTAGAGCCTTTACTCATAACCCTGGAGTGTGCCTATGATATATCTGTTATTCATAGCACACCAATTAGCTTAGAAGGTTAAGGATTAAAGTTAGAAAGGAACTGGATTGATTCTGCATGAAATAGGTGGAAAATAAAAATGGAAATGAAGTCTATAGCAAGAGTTCAGTGTTCTTTCAAGTAATTTATGCTCTGGCAAAAAATAAATCACCACTGTGAATTAGGAAATATGGGAAAGAAAGTTTGGAGGGCAGGTAACTTTTGCTAATTGCAAAACTATACATAAATCTAGGACATTACTGCTAAACTATAGCCACTTTTCTCTAAATAAGAAAACTTTCTTCCAATGAATAGTATCTTTTTAAAACTTCTATTTCCAATTACGGTGGCATTTGATTTGATTTGTCAAAGCTAAATTTAAAAAAAAAAGGATACCAGAGACTCCAAAAAATATCTCTGGGTATAATTTTTACACAGTTTTCTCTGTCACCTATAGCCTCATTTTAATGAACCATTTTCTTGGCAATCCTTATAATTATAAAAACACAAAGCTTTTGAGAAAATTACAACTGTTCATTTAAAGGAAGACATCACTATGTAATATATTCTATATTTATTTGGCTTTGTAAAAGGATGTGGAAGTGACCTTAAGCTAAAGCATCAAAACTGGAGCTCCTAAACCATATTTTCAAACTGGAAAGTCTTCCATCTCCCAGGGATGGACTCTGTGTCTGTCATCTGAGAACTACCCAGGTCAAGGAGAACATCATCATCATTAAAGAATCACTACCATGCGATAAATTTTTAATTTTTTTTTTTTTTGGTCCATGGAAACTTAAAACCATCCACTAAGAAGCAAAGGGACTTTGATTTACATCAGAGGGGGGAGCATACAAACTGAAAAAATCATAGATCTATTAAAGCACTGACTAGGACAATGAAGTTTTACTGATTAACCAGTCCATCAACAAATCCTTATTAAATGCTCACTGTTAATAAGGCACTGTGGTAATTAAGCGCTGATCAGAACATGACCTTTAATTTCAAGTTATGTTCCTATTATCAACACATGATAGAAAGTTGTTCCATATCCCTTTTTAAAAACTAAAATCCTAACCCTTTCTATTCAGATAAAAGACATGTTCCAATTGCTGGTACGGTGCTATGGTGGCACAGTGAAAAGAAAACTGACTGGTCTGCAAGTGAGATGGGATTGAGTCCTGCCCCTACTATTTATTAGCTGTGCAACTTTGGATAAGTTGTTTAATCTCTCCAGGCCTGCTTCCTCACCTGTGGAGTGAGAGAGATGTCTCCAAGGTCCTTTCCAGCTCTAAAAATTCTAAGTATGAGATAACTTGAATTTTAAAGGAAAAAATAATGGTTTTATGAAGTAATATTGAGCTGTCAACACTTTCATGGTCTTGAATACTAAGCGGTCATAGTTACAAATTAAGATCACTATTAAAGCTTCATATAAATACGATTGTCCCCCTTCTCCCCCCTCCCAATAACTATGGTAGGTTTTTAAATTTCAATAATTAGCTAGATGGATAGAGCACCAGGCCTGGAGTCAAAAAGATCTGAGTTCAAATTCAGCCTCAAACACTAACTAGCTATGTGACTCTGGACAGGTCACTTAACATTGTTTGCCTGAGTTTCCTCATCCTATAAAACGGTATAAGAAGAAAATGGCAAACAACTCCTGCATCTTTGCCAAGAAAACCCCAGATGGGGTCATGAAGAATCAGACGTGACTAAACAACCAGAACAAAATAATTTCAATGTAACAGTATTTTCCCTTCCCCAAACCAACCTGATTTGTCTTCTGAATCATCAAAGTCCACACTGAAGGAATGACCACTATTGCTGATTATTTTAGCTGATGTTGGATCATACTTGATACTGAGAGGCCGGAGAGATGAGTCGTATTTCACTTCTTTGGTATTGATCTCAATCGGAGATTGGTGATCCCCATCAGCAATTGGGAAAAGTTCACTCCAATGAATAGGGCCTATGATGATAAGAACTAAGTAACTTGGTTTGTTCATTCATTTATATTTATATACATATATACATATACATCCATTGCCTTTGGGAGATTCTGAAGATCACCTGGTAGAGTAAGATACCAGACACTTAAGTCCTTTCTCGAACTGAACTGCCAAGCATTCAAACTTCCAGCAGACAGCACAACTCCGATGGGCTGGCCACGATGTTCAAAAGCAAAACATACACTTGCCAAAAAGACTATTCTATGGAGGACTCGCAGAGGGCAAGCATTCACATGATGGTCAGAAGAAGTGATACAACGACACTCTCAAGGTGTCTCTTAAGAACTTTGGAACTGATTGTGTGACATGGGAGACACTGGCACAGTACTGACCCCGAATAGCGTGTCCACATCAGAGAAGGTGCTGTGCTCTATGAGCAAAGCAGAATTGAAACAGCTCAAAAGAAACACAAGATGCACAAATTTAAAGAATCCACCCCAAATGTTCACTTGGACTATTTGTGCCCGACCTGTGGTAGAGCCTTCCAAGCTCATATTGGTCTCATCAGTCACAATCGGACACACCGTAAACTTGACTCCAGCATAGTGATGTCGTTTTGCTCCTCTTTGAGAACGAAGGACAACCACCATCAATATATATATACACATATATATATATGTATACACACAAACACACACATATAAATATTCTATGCAGGCCTCCTTTGGGAACTACCATGTCTTAGGTGCTAAGAGACACACAAAAAGGAATGAAATGATCCTTGACCCCAAGGGGATGACTGTCTAGTTGTAATTTATCGCTTTTTTTTCATTATCAATATAAAACCCTTTGGTTTTCCCTATTTAAATTTCAAATACAACTTTTAAAATATCTTCCCTTTGTATATGAGGAAGTCATACACGTTTACCTAATGTTCTTTAAAAGAAGCCTAACTTCCAAAGAAAACCGAAAAGTCATTATTGGAAAAAGATGTACTTTCTTTTCTGCTCTCAGAAACAGAATGTTGGCCTTCTGCAAACAGTATCGGGCAGCAACCCACACAGGTTTACAGAAGGTGAGGCAGAGACTTGGGAAAGAGAGGGCAGAAGAGGAGGGCAGTATTCAAGGATGCCCTTCAACAATTCATAGACTTCATCTGTGCCACTCTTTCCTCATCTTGGAACTCTTAAGTAAAACTTGGCAAACCATCAATGTTATAGTATGGAGCACAGGCTCAGGAAGCATGACACTCCTTCACATATAGTAAAACAAACATCCTACCCCATATTTCAACATAGAGAAGGCTGGTGGCCAGAGGTGACATGAGTAACCTATGAATTTTTGCTTTCTCATACTACTATGAATTGAAAGCCTATCTCTTCTCTTCAACAAAATCGGTAGGAAAGGTACAGTCACCTGCATAGTTGAACCCCACTTTATAGGGTTGGGCTTGCAAGCAAAGGCTTTCAGAGGCTGTTGATTTTCTCCTAGATACTATGCTTCCAATTTGCATAGCAACCACCAGTTGAATAGTGGTGACTAATTTCAATTCTTTTCTCTAAGTGGCTAAGTCGTAACCTAGTCAGGATAAGTACCTAAAGAGTATTTAACATACTAGGATGCAAACGATGCTTCTTCTATTGGAAAAAAAAAAACCCAACAACCCAGCTCTTTATTAAAATAAAGCATAATTCATGATTACTAATATCTGAATGAAGGGGATTATAAGTTAAAGCAAGATTTAAAGAAAATCCAACACCCTAGACAGACTCTTATAACTTTCAACTATATTTTCATACTGCTTAATCTCGCCATGATTTCTTTTATCTTACACTAATGAGGAATCTTTAACTTTTTCTTTCTTTTAATGCTTCCCTGAGGTCAATACAGCTATCTATACCATTTTAAGTTAAAAGGCTTTTCAGTTTACTTCAGCTCTGTATCCAACCCAGTGAACTTAACTAGAAGCTTTGCTTGTCAAAAGCCTTCAATTACCTGCTTTCAACTTCTCAGAGAGGACAGATTAAGTTACTTATTAGTTCCCTCATCTAGGTCTCTAATCAAATACCACTGTGTAACAGTCCAGTCTTTTTGTACTTCTTTTTATGAGGCAGAAACTTCTAAAACTGGAGTTCTAACAGTTGACAAGCTTTGGCTTAAGTGGAAGAAAATTAGGTTGTAGATGGACCATGAAAATATACATAGCATATATTTACTATCCTGCATCTTTTTCCCCATCAAGACTTTTCCCTCTCCACTAACTTCTCTCCTTATCCAAAGTCCTTTGAAGCTCAAAGTTGGCATACAAGCTACTTTGCATCAAATACCAAAGGTTACCTATTAACTAACTATTGTATAGAGTGTGCTGCACCAGCAAACCTGCTTCTTAAAGAAGTTATACTTTCTTTTTTTGAGAGCATGTGATTTAAAACACATTTTAAAGTGACACGCACAGTTTCAAAACTGAGTTATGCAATAGTTTCTCTAGAGCAACTCAATGCTATTTGAATTCAGTTCTAAATTCCTGGTATATGAATGCTCTATATCCAAGACCAAAATCAACAAATAAAGCCTATCAAATACCCTTTGGGTGGCCTAGTTTCAGATACTTTGTCCAACATCACGATGAATTTATAAGGGGAAGAGAGAGACATATATATTACAGTCCCAAGCAGAGATTCAAGTTATTCCTTTGCTCAAAACTTTTCTAGGCCTGACAAAAGAGCTTAGGAATGAATATGAGCTTCTCTGGAAGACATACATTTCCATTCAATACCCCTACTGAGCAGGGATTTTTTTTTTACTCCCTTCTGAGCAATATGCACACTGCTGGCATCTAGTAACAAATACTTAACAATAATGACTCCAGCTGAGAAGGAAATGAAGAGAAATGCATTTTTCTCTTTCAAAGTAGGAGGTGAAATTAGCCAAATATAAAATTGTAATTAAGACCTCAGCTAGGAAGAAATTCTCTAAAAGAATAGCATTCATTAATTATACTTCTAAATTTCACCTGCTGCCATTAACTTAACTAGCACATTCATTATAAACTCCATGAAGCCGGAGTATAACACTAATTAGAAAAGAAATCCATCTTTCCATCTTTCCATCTTTCCTAGGGTGCATTCTACAGTTTGTTTACTGTTTACCACACAACACACAGCACAACACAGAAAACTGAATTTTGTTTTATAGTTTTATCTTTGGTAAAAATTAAAAATATAGAAATATATTTACACAAAATATACAAATCTTACATAAAAATATACATTACAACATAACCAATACTTGGTTCATTATATAGTGACCTAATTGACAGTCATCCACAACTTGAATTCATTGAGTGATGATTAGTACTTACTGGCATTTAAAGCAGAAAAACTAGAATTATTGTTATACTCTATCAAGTTTAGGATCTACATGAACAAACATGCACATTATTGTTGGAGTTGTTTCAATCCATGAAATCTATGCTTTCAGTAGTTTTACAAATAGTAATTCTTAATCTCGATAGGGGGTAGGGAGGGTTAAGAAATAGCACCAAAGTAGCCACAATTCACAGAAGAATCGCATACCTAGGACATGGGGCATAACCGTTAGCCAGACTGCCGTGTGCCTGGCTCCTGTGCAGCCCCAGCTGCCCCCCGGGGGCCCCGAAAAAAGAGCCCCTTAAACCCCTGCATGTTGCAATGGTCTGGACACGTTACGTCCGACCCAGCGCTGAGAAGCGTCTGGCACATGGCACGCCTCGATTCATTAAGAAAAAAAATACATTGTTGTTTGAGTTGATCCGATTAATACTTCTGACTTTAGTTAAGCAGTTACTACAAAGCAAAGGTTAGCAAGCATTTCAGGAAATTATTTAGTGATGGGTTTTTGTAACCATGACAATGATGACACATACCAACTCTCGCCAAAAAAAAATTAATGCTTTCCAGGGCAACACGTCACAGACCCCACCAGCCCTTCCCCGGCTGGGGTTTTGCAAACCGACTAAGGAGGAACCAGAAAGTTTCCTCCAACTGCACAGAAGCAGCGGGGCTGCGCCCTGCCCAGCCACCCCCGCGGACCCCAGCTGCGCGTCCCAGGCACTAGGAGCAGCGTGAGCCGCGCGCCCCGCAGAGCTGGAAACCCCCGCCCGGCCTCGGCTTCCCCCAAGCTCCCCAACTCCTTTCCCTCACCGTTGTGCTCGCAGTAGCCCCAACTGAGCCTGGACATGGTTCCCGGGGGATGACGAGGAGGCGAGGCCGCGTGGGACTTCAGAGAGGACCGGGAGGACCGAAGCGGACGGACGCAGCAGCCTGCGCTCCTCCAGCCCCGCTCGCCGCAGCCGGCTCGGGAATGAACTTGAAGTCGCGCGGCCCGCCGGCGGGGGCGGCCCCTCCCAGGAGACTCCGCTAGGGGGCGGTGCTCCCAGCCGGGGAGGGCAGGGCGCTCGGAGCCGCCCCGGGAGGCGCACCCGGAGGGGGAGGGGAAGGAGGGGACGCTATGGGAGCCTTCTCCCCGCGTGGGGTCTGGGGCGGGCGGAGACGCGGAAGAAGCAGTGAATTGTGCGGTGCACTCACCCTTCCCCCCAGCCCCCCAAGTTAGAGTGGAGCGGATCGCGCGGGCAGTGATTGGGAGTCAGAAGACCTGAACTCAAATCCCAGCTCTGGCATGGGTGACCGTAGGCAAGGCTCTTTAACCTCTCTTGGCCTCAGTTTCCACATCAGTAAAATGCGGTGGATAGCTTCTAAGGTCCCAATAATAACAATAGCAGAGTAGCCTTACAGACAATATGTCACTGGGTACTCACAACAGCCCTGTGAGTGGATAGATGCTATTAATTTCCCCATTTTACAGATGAGGATAACAGGAAAAACAGATTAAGAATGTGCCAGGGTCTCAGGGCCAGAAATCATTTGAAGTTACATCTGAACTCGGGTCTCCCTGACTGAAGGCTCAGGGCGCTATCCACTGCTCCACCTAGCAGCCCCAGTAAAAGTGAGAAGGTTAAAGTAAATGGTCCCTAAGATCCCAGGATTGCTAATAACAATAACTAACATTTATAGAGTGCCTAGTATATAAAAGTAGCTTTACGTTTATTATCTCACTTGATTCTCATAAAAGCCCTATGAGAGGGAGGTGCTATTATTTCCTTCCATTTTACAGATGAGGAAACTGAGGCCAACAGAGGTTAAGTGACTTGCCCCGGGTCACGCAATCAGTAGGTCTCTGAGGTCATATTTGAACTCGGGTCTTCCTGATGCCAGGTCCAGGGCTCTATCCACTGCACCACCTCACAGACTCAGTAAAAATAAGGAGGTTGGAGTAAAGGGTCTTTAAGATCTCTTCCAGCCCCCTTCTCTCTTCTGACACTGCTGCAACCCTGCTGAAGGCCCTCATTAGCTCATGCTTAGCCTGCTGGTTGGTCTCCCTGCCAGATCTCTCTCCACTCCAGTCCATCCTCCACTTTACTCCCAGAGTAATCTTCCTAAAACTCAGGTCTGACCATGTCACTCCCCTACTCAATAAAATCCCGTAGCACCCTATCACCTCCAGGATGAAATACAAAATTTCTGTTTGACGTTCAAAGCCCTTCATAACCTGAACTGCCTAACACACAAACACACCTTTCCATTTTTCTTACACTTTTCACTCCCACATTCATTCTCTGGGAACCAGTGATACTGGCCTCCTTGCAGTTCCTCCCACAAGATACTCCTATCTCCTGTCTCTCAGCATTTTCAATGTCTGTCTCCATACCTGGAATTCTGTCCCTCCTCTTCTCTGCCTCTGGGCTTCCTGGCTTCCTTCATGTCCCACTAAAACTCCCTCTTCTATGAGAAACCTTCTCAGACCCACCTTCACGTTGTGCCTTCTTTCTATTCTAATTAATCCTCTATAAAGCTTGTTTGTACATAGTTGTTTGCATGTTTTTTGTTGAGTCATTTCAGTTGTATCTGACTCTTTGTGATCTCTTTTGGGGTTTTCTTGGCAAAGATACTGGAGTAGTTTGCCATTTTCTTCTCCGGTTTGTTTTACAAATGAAGAACTGAGGCAAACAAGGTTAAGTGACTTGGCCAGGGTCACACAGCTAGCTAGTAAGCGCCTGAGGCCAGATTTGAATTAATGAAGATGAGTCTTTCTGACTTTAGGCTGGTCACTCTATCCACTGAGTCACCTAACTGTCCCAGCAATAAGTTATTTTTTTTTTTTGCCCAGCAAATAGTTATTAAGTGCAATTTAATTAACTGTGAAAAATTCCTGACTACATATGCCTACATTAGAAACTTGAGGTCATAGTCATCAATTTTAGAATTGGAAGGGATTTAAATTCCATATAATTCAATCCTCTCACATTACAGATGAGGGAACTAAGAATTAAAGAGAAGAAATTTGTCCGAGGTCACGATGTTAGTTGTGGCAAAGGTAAGGCTAGAATCAAGGTCCCTTCACTTACATATACTCCAATGTTTTTGTTGTTTTTTTGTTCCCCAGTGTACTACAGTTATCTGAATATGAAATCACTGAAACTTCAAATTGGGAAACTCAGCTAAAGGTGAGCATCTGGAGGTACAACATCCTCCCTACCACTACCACCACCAAACCATTGAAGGACTAGCTTAGTCAGGCAGATAAGCCCAAAAGTACAGGGAATAACAACTGATCTCCCAAATCCGTGGGTCACTGCCCCTATTTCCACCTCAGCCCCATCATGATGATCCCAGGGAATGAATGAATTAATTAATCAATGGTAAGGCATTTATTAGATGCTTCTTATGGGTGAGAAACTATACTAAGTGCTAAGTGCTAAGTACAAGAAAAGAGTACCATATTCGTCCTCAAGGAACTTACAATCTAGCTCACCCAAAATGGCCAGGTAATGAGGTGGCGGCTTGGTTCTGGGCAAAATAAAGTGAGAGCTAAGATGGTCCCAGAGTCTAAGTCCAAGGTTTGGTGGGATGATGAGGGGGTTAATTAAGCACAGTGACTGGAGAACAGCTTGGCTTGGAAATGGCCTGGAGATAACCAGGGGTGTTGTAAGGTACAAACGAGATAATGGATGTAAAATACTTCACAAACCTTGAAGCATTATATAAATGCCAATTATTAGCATTATCATCATTATTATTATAATCATCTTATTGTGATGATATTATTATCATCATCATTATTGTTATTATACAACCACCAGACTTCCAGGCTGGTAATGACTCCATTCCCTGAGTCTTCTTTTGCAATGTTTATAGGCAATACAGAGTTGTGCTGATACATGTTTAACAAGGGGGTTAAGGAAGAAGATGGGGATAGGAATATGTATGCATATATACTTTTAAATTTAATCTGCATTATTAACACTTTCAAGTCTAGAGAAGACAATCAACAAAGTAATAAATCAAACTTGTGTTTCTGAGGCGTAAATGCTCACACTGAAAGTTTAACAGTTGAGAGTTGGCTCCAAAACACCCCTCAGGAAGCAACAGTTGAGGAGCTGTTCTCTGGTAGCTGCTTCTACAGATGATGCATCCCCCAACTCTTCAACAAACCACTAAAGACCCAGGAAAGGAAGTTCTCATAGCCAAAGTCCTTGGCACTGTTGAACAGTTCAACCTTGTTTTACCCATGGAAGTGAATTACAATCTGTTTGGCTGCTGCACTCTAAGGACCATGGGGCTTGTCCATATGACTCATGCACCCTAAGGATTATGGGGCTTTTCCATGTGATTCACACCTTAAACCTCCTATAAATGTTGCCTTCCCCAGCACTTACCAAATGCTTTACACATAGTAGGGCTTAATAATTTTTTTTAATCATTCGTTCTAAGCCAACTCTTAACTGAATGAAAATTCTAACTACATCATCCCCTACAAGGGATAGGACCTCTGACTGAAGTCTACTCAGTGTGAGGGGTAACTCAGTACCTTCCTATACAGTCCGTTCTCCTTGTGAATAACTCAAGTTAGAAATGTTTCTTTATATTGACCTGGAGTCCACCTACCTGCAGCTTCCATTCACTGTTCTTAGTTCTGCCCCTGGTTCCAAGTAAAACAAAGC
The DNA here is from genome assembly GCF_900497805.2 of Vombatus ursinus. Classification (NCBI taxonomy): domain Eukaryota; kingdom Metazoa; phylum Chordata; class Mammalia; order Diprotodontia; family Vombatidae; genus Vombatus; species Vombatus ursinus. The sequence continues at coordinate 34,516,539 of NW_020954590.1, read as the reverse complement.
CCCTCCCTCTTCCTCATCAAAAATAAAATCAAATCTATTTGTGTCTAATGGTAGCCATCTCTATGGTGGGAGAAGGGATGGGAAGAAAAAAAAGAAAAAATTAAATTTACATGATAACTTTATCATATATTTTAAACGAACAGCAAGTTGTACATAATAGATTTGCAGTTTCATGTACAGTCATCCCTTTTATTATACTATATTATGGAAATGCTTGTTTTATTCTATAAGTTAAAAATAAAAAAAAAAAACAAAAACAGAAGTTGTGTGACTATTCTAAGTCTATTCTTCTCCAGGCCACCCATTCCCCTGCCGTCATCCTTTGAATATTCTCCAGCTTTTCACTATCTTCCCTAAAATGTGACACCCACAGCTGAATACATTGATTCATTGAAGTTATGACCCTGAACCTAGTCCAAGTGAATCATTGTCTAGTCATCTTCACTATTCTGTATTTACATAGATGATTTTTAAAAAGCTAAGTGCAAAACTATATATTTATACTGCATAAATTTGATAAGGATACTATCCTCTTTCATCCAAGTAATTAATTTAAGGTCTGTCATAACAGGATTAAGGACAGACCTCTGTGGCACTCCACTAAAGCTATTCCTCCATGTTACTACCATTGATCTATAAGTCATTCCTTTTGGGGTCTGGTTATTTAACTTGTTACACCCAGCTGTAATCCAAACTAGCCTATAACTCTCCATCTTGTCCACAAAGATACCATGCTAAACTCTGTCAGATGCCTTGCTGAAATCCAGGTATAACTCTGGCATTCTCATGATCTATCAGACTAGTCATCCTGCCAAAATAGGAAATAAAATTAATGTGTCAAGAAGGATCCATCTAGTTTTAAATCCTGTGATATGTTACTGATGAGCTCATGCTGACTCTTAGTGATCACCATCTTCCTTTTTAAAGTGCTCATAAACCATCCCTTTAATAACATGTTCTAGAATTTTGCCAAGAATCAAAGTCAAGCTCATAAACCTGTAATATGAATAATCCACCTTGGCCGCCTTTCAAGATTTGGGATAGTACCTCTTATGTCTTAGAATAGTTGTCTTCTTTCAGGGTTTAGTTCAGATACCACTACCTTCCCTGAAACACTCACAGAATCACAGGATCACAGAATCTCAGCCTCAGAAGAGACCTCAGAAGCTATTAAGGCCAACTCATACCCAAACTAGAATACCCTCTTATTTCGGGGATCCTTGTCATGCCTGACAGACAGCCATACAGCCTTTGCCCAACAAGTTCCAATAAGGGCAAACCTACTACCTCCCCATCCAGTCTATTCTACTTCTGGATAATTCCTAATTGTTAGAAAGTTTCTTCCTGACATCAAGTCTAAATTTGTCTTTTTCAAACTTCCACCTAGGGAACCCTAGGAAACTGCCCTCTGAGACTCAGGAGAATACGTCTGTTTCCTCTTCCACATCAGAGTTTTTCAGATACTTAAAGTGAACAATGATGTCCTTCCCTAAGTCTTCACTGATTTGGCCTAAACATACTTAACTCCTATACATGAGCTCCTGTTAGCCCTCCCCTAGATGCTCTTGAAATGATTAATGTCCCTTCCCAAAAAATGTGCCATCCAGACCTGAATACTCCAAAACTCAAAAGTGTGGTCTAACCAGGGTTGAGTCCAGCAAGGCTGCCTGTCCTTATTCCTAGATTCTATACCTGTCTCAATATAGCCTATACAGACCATTAACTATGGTCACCAATATCACACTGCTGATTTCTATTAAACTTGCAGTAATGAAACCTTTAGAGCCTTTTCAAATGAATTGCTGCCTCACCACCTCCTACATCTTGATTTTTGGAACCCTAGTGTAAGAGTTTAAATGTATTGCTATTTAATGTCATAGAAAAGGGATGTGAGTCAGTGTCTAACTTGCAAAGATCTTTTTCAATTCTGACTGTTGACCAGTATCACAATTGTCCTTCTCAGTCTTGTATCATCCAAGAATTTGATAAGCATGTTATCTATGACTTTATACAAATATTGAGAAAAAAAATTAACAGAATAGGACTGAGCATAAATCCCTGCAGCTCTTCCCAGAAGACCTACTTCCAACTTGACATCAAATCATTTCTGACTTAATTCTTTCAGTCTGACCATTCAGTCAGTTCTAAATGCACCTAATTGAACTATCATCAGCCCACATAACTCTATATTTTCCAAAAGAATAGCCTAAGAAACTTTATCAAATATTTTGCCCACATCTAGGTAAACCATGTCTAGAATTCCCCTAATGTAGTAACACATTTTCAAAATAGGTAATGTGGCTAGTCTGGCGTAACCAGTTCATAATGATGCCATGCTGCCTCTTTATGGTCAACACTTCCTTTTTCATTTGTTTACTATTCATTCTTTTAATGAAATAGTCTAGAATTTTCTAGGAATTGAAGTTAATCTCACTGACATAGCTTTTACACTCCACTCTCTCCTTTCTTTCTTTTTTTTTTTTTGTGAGCAGTTAGGGTTAAGCGATTTGCCCAGGGTCACACAGCTAGTGTTAGGTGTCTGAGGCTGGATTTGAACTCAGGGCCTCCTGACTCCAGGACCAGAGCCCTATCTACTATGCCACCTAGCTGGAGATAACCAGGGGTGTTTTCCAAGCCAAGCTGTTCTCCAGTCACTGTGCTTAATTAACCCCCTCATCATCCCACCAAACCTTGGACTTAGACTCTGGAACCATCTTAGCTTTCACTTTATTTTGCCCAGAACCAAGCCGCCACCTCATTACCTGGCCATTTTGGGTGAGCTAGATTGTAAGCTTTTTTTTTTTTAATAGAGATGTTTGCACTTTTCCAGTTCTTTCCCCCCCCCTTTTTTTTTTTTTAAAGATCACTTATCAGCATGTCTCAATTCTTTCAGTTCCCTGGAATGTAACTCATCTGGGATTCATGAATAGTACTAATCTAGGGTGGTTAAATGTTCTCTAATTATCTCCCTGCTTACCATGGGCATCAACTTCTTTTAAATTAAATTTTATTTTATGTTTAGCTTCATATTTTCTTCCTCCCACCTTTCCCTCAATCCCCATTGAGAAAGCAAGAAAAAGAACCCCTGGCAAACAAGTATAGTTAAATAAAATAAATTCCCACCTTAATCATATCCAATATATGTATATAGGTATATATGCCTATATACATGCATATTATATATATTTACATATATATAAACCTTTTATGTAAGCCTTTCTTTTCTGTGTGTGTGTGTGTGTGTGTGTGTATGTGTATGCTTCTATATGCTCTTTGAGTCCATCACCTCTGTACATGGAGGTGGTTAATATGCTCCATGACAATGGCATAGTGGAGAGAGCTCTAAGCCTAGAGTCAGGAAGATCTGAGTTTAAATCTGACCTCAGACACTTACTAGCTGTGTAACCCTAGTTAAGTCACTTAACCTTGTTTGCCTCAGTTTCTTCATCTCTAAAATGAGCTGGAGAAGGAAATGACAAGCCACTCCAGTATCTCTGCCAAGAAAATCCTAAATTGGGTCATGAAGAATCCAACACAACTTAACAACAAAAGCATATTTCATCATGAGTCCTCTAGAATTGTGGTTGGACACTTGATTAGAGTCCCTAAATCTTTCCAAGTTGTTTCTCTTTACACTTTTATTGTTATTGTATGAATTATTCTCCTAATTCTGCTCACTTCACTTTGCATCAGCTCATACAAGTCTTTCTAGTTTTCTCTGAAACTATCGCCTTCATCATTTCTTACAGCACAATACCAATACTATGGTATATGACATTCATATACCGTAACTGAAAGTGTGGAAAGTGTGGGAGACAAAAGGTATTTGGCTGCCTACCAAACTGAATATCTCCAGAGTCTTTGTGCTAACATCATTGTTGCATGTCTGTGAAACTTGGACTTTATACCAGCATCATACCAGGAAACTGAATCGCTTCCATTTGAATTGTGTTAGGAAGATTCTGCAGATCTTCTGGCAAGATAAGGTACTCGACACGAGGTCTTTTCTCGAGCTGAACTGCCAAGCATTCAAACTCTACTGTAGAAAGTGCAATTCCAATGGGATGACCATGGTGTTTGAATGCTAATGTGCGTTTAAAGACCTATTTTATGGAGGACTCCCACAAGGCAAGCCCTCACACGGAGATCAGAAGAAGTGTTCAAGGACGCTCTCAAGGTCTCTCTGACGAACTCTGGAATTGATCGTGATAAATGGGAGACACTGGGACAGGACCACTCGTGCCTGCATCAAAGAAAGTGCTGTGCTCTAGGAGCAAAGCAGAATTGTAGTAGCTCAAAAGAAACATGAGATGTGCAAATTTAGAGACATCTACACTCCAAATATTCCTGTGGACTATTTGTGCCCAATCTGTTCTGAGCTCATATTGGTCTGATCAATCATAGTTGACACATGGACCCTGATATAATGATGTCATTTTGTTCCTCTTTGATCACCAAGGATAACAACCTAAGCTAGCCTTTCCCCAATGATGGGTATGCCCTCAGCTTACAATTCTTTGTGATCACCAAAAAAAGCTGCTTTAACTATGTTTGCATTTATAGTCTTTTCCCTCTTTCTTTGATCTCTTTAGGTCATAGAAGTAGTAGTGATATCGTTTGGTCAAAATATATTCACAGTTTAAGAGCTGTTTGGGCACAGTTCCAAATGACTTTTCAGAATGAATGGACCAAATCACAGTACCACAACAGAGCATTAATGTATCTGTTTTTCCACAGTCACTTCAACATTTTGTCATTTTCCTTCCTTGGCAGCTCTGTCAATCTGATGAGTATGAGGTCATACCACAGAGATATTTTTATTTGCATTTCTCTAATTAGTAGTGATTTAGAGCATTTTTATATGGCTATTAATAGCTTAGATTTATTCTTCTAAAAACTACCTATTCATATTCTTTGACCACTTATCAATTGGTGAAAGGCTCTTATTCTAATAATTTGGAGTCAGTTCCATCCATATCTTAGAAATAAGAACTTTATCAGAGAAATTTGCTACAAAGATTTCCTCACAACTTCCTGTTTCTCCTTTAATTTGAAGTATATTCAGTTTGTTTATGCAAAGATATTTTAATTTTACATAATCAATATTGTCCATTTTCCTTCCTGTGAACTTCTCTGGGAATAAGTATTTACATAGCACCTACTATGACAATGCTGTCACTGTACTAAGTACTTTTTACAAATGTTATCTCATTTGGTGGTCATGAACTCTTCCCCATCCACAAATCTGACTGGTAATTTCTTCCATACATTTCTGATTTGCTTGTGATGTAACCCTTTATGTCTAAATCATTTGGAACTTGTCTTAGTTTAAAGTATAATATGCTGTACTGTATTTAATTTCTGCCAGACTGCTTTCAAGTTTCTTCAACAGTTTTTGCTAAAAAATGAGTTCTTGCCCCAACAACTGGGGTCTTTGGATTTGTCTAACTGTAGGCCACTATGCTCATTTGCTTCTGTATATCCACTGATCAACCTTTTTATTTCTTACTCATTACCAAATTGTTTTGACTGCTATAGCTTTTTAGTATAGTTTGAGATCTGGTACCGTGAGGTCACCTTTCTTACCACTTTTTTTTTTCATTAATTCTCTTGATATTCTTGACTTTTGTTCCTCCAAATGAATTTTATTATTATTTGTCTTACTTCGTTAAAGTAGTTTGAAAATCTTGTGGAAGTAAATGTTGGAAACTAAAAATAAATACATTTATTAAAAAAATTTTAAAAAGGAAGTTCTTATGAATTTCAAGTAACATCTTTCCATGTAGGAATATAAACAGTTAAATTTTATTAAGTCCCTTTTGATTTCCCTTTCCTGTTTACCTTTTTATGCTTCTCTTGAGTCTCCTCCTTGCCCTGGGACAGCCAGCCAGGACTGTAACCTGGATCTGAGTATGGGCAAAGCAACAGAGTCCTGCCTCTAGTGCCAGCAAAGAGACCCCTGTAATCTCCTTCTGACCAGTTGTTCGACTCTCTTACCCTCTGTGGTTTGAGAGCTCTGGAAGCAGCCACAGCAGTTGCTGATGTATTCTCTTCCCAGGCCTGCTCCTGGTTTGCTGTGTCCCAGTCTGCACTGGTGCGACTGCACTGGATTGTGCTTTACTCTCATCCTGGTGTGACAGATCTTTCTTGTCAAATTTTTAAGTTGTCTTGGGCTGGAAAATTGTTTCACCCCGTCCTTTTGTAGGTTCTGCCATTCCAGGATTTGTTGTAGGGCATCATTTAAAGGTGTTTGGAGGGGCTTGGGGGAGAGCTCAGGCAAGTCCTTGCCTTCTCTCCATCATCTTGGGTCTGCCATCCCCCCTCAAAAAAACCCCACAAAATTAACAGACTGAAAAAAATGGATGAAAATGTAAGGTTTCTCATAGCAAAAACAATCTGGATCTGGAAAACACATTGAGGAGGAAAATTTAAGAGCCATTGGACTAACTGAAAGTAATGACCAAAAACAGAGCCAAGGCATCATATTTTAAGAAAGTTCAAAAGAAAACTGCCCAGATCTTTCAGAACCAGAGGACAAAGTGGAAACAGAAGGAATCCACCAGTTGCCTCCTGAAAGAAATCTCAAAATGAAAACTCTCAAAATGCATATCATAACTTAAATTCAGAGCTTCCAAATGTAAGGAAAAATAATGCAAGAAAGAATTCAAGTACTGAGGAGCCAGAGTCAGGATCACACATGATTTAGTAGCCACCAGTATGAAGTTGTAAAATATATTTCAGAAGGCAAAGGATATGGACTTAACAACCAATAAAAGCTTGCCCAGCAAAATAAGTAAAATGCTACAGGAGAGAAAACTGAACCTTGAGCGAAATAAAGAACTTCTAAGCATTTCTGATAGAAAGACTAGAGCTGTGAAGCAACTTTGAGGTCCAAACACAGGTGTGAAGAGAAACATAAAAAGATAAATATGAAAGGACAATGATGAAATATTAAACAAGAGTAAACTGCTTACTTTCAAATATAAGGAGATATCTGTCTCTTCTGAACCCTGTTATCTGAGTTGATAGAGGGGGTTCAACTAAAAAGGTCTAGGAATGGTTCTGTTATGTCTTGATGATCTTAAGGAAAGAATGGAAAGAGAAGGAAAGAGGAATAGAGTGATAGGGAAAGGAAAGGAAGATTGGGGGAAATTATCTCACATGATCTGGGTGCACAAGTAGACAACTTCAAATAAGGAGAATGAGGTTGGGAGGAGTGGCTGCCCCTTGACCATTACTGTCATATGAACTGGTCCAAAGTAGGAGGAACACACACACACACACATACACATACACACACACACACACACAGAGTTGGGTACAGAAATCAATTTCACTCAACAGCGTAACAGGAGAAGAAGGGGAGAAGAGGGAGGAGGAATAGAGAAAGCATGGATTAAGGGAGGAATTAGTCCTAAGAAAATAAACTCTAAAGATATATAAAAATATTTATAGATCTTTTTGAGGCAGCAAAGAATCTGAGAGGGTACCCATAAATTGGAATGGTTAAAGAAGTTATAATATATATGTATATTGTGTATGTGTTTACATATATATATGTGTGTATGTGCAGATATATATATGTACATGCACACAGAATGTACATACATACACATATGCCTATATATACACATACATATGTACGTGGATGTATGTACATATGCAGGTAGGTGGCACAGTAGATAGAATGACAGTCCTACAGTTATGAAGACTCATCTTCCTGAATTCAAATCTGACCTTGGACATTTAGTAGCTGTGTGTCCCCGGGCAAGTCACTTAACCCTATTTGCCTGTAAAATGAGTTGGAGAAGGAAATGGCAAACCACTCCTTTATCTCTGCCAAGAAAACCTCAAATAGGGTCAGGAAGAGTCAGACACAACTAAAAATGACTCAACAACTATCTATGCCTATATCTATATATGAAGACTATTGTGCAGAACTCAGCATTAAAAAAAAAAAATTAGAATGCTACCTGCCTTCTGACAGAGAAGTGATAGACAACATTCAGAATGCAACATTTGTTTTTGGTCACGGCCAATGTGAGAATTTGTTTTGTTTGACTATTCATATTTTTCCAAGAGTTTTGTTTTCTTTTTGTTTTTGTTGTTGTTGTTATTGTTCAATTGCTTTTGAGGTTGGGGAAAATGGGAGGGAGAGAAACTAAATGCTTAATTGAAAAATATAATATAATAAAATAAAAAGAACTAAACACTATGTCTCCTGAGCCTGGCAATGTATGCGATGTTTCACATTCATAATTCCCTGCCTCTGCAAAGAAGGGAGGAAAGTACATTTTTTGATATCTTCTTTGCAGCTAAGCTTGGTCACGGCTACAGCTTTCACACAGCGTTTGGTTCCCTCTTTTGTTTTGTTTTATTTTCTATTTACATTGTCATAGCCATTTCTTTCTGCTTCCCTCAGCTGGCATTAGTTCATACAAGTCATGGAACATAGATGTGGAGCTGGAATGAACTTCAGAGGTCACTCCTTTGTGAGGGAGCTGATGTTTCAGGGATCTGCCTGAGGTCATACAGGAAAGAAGCCTCAGAGTTGGAATGTGAACCCAGGTCTTCTGATTCCCAAGCCATTTCTTTGAATTCTTCATAATCAACACTTTTTTTTTACACTGTAGTTTTTCATTATAGTCTCATAAGGCAATTTTTCCTCAATCAACAGACATTTACTTTCTTCCAGCTTTTTGCTATTACAAAAAGTGCTTCTTTAAATATATGGAAGTCTTTCTTTCTGTCTTTGACCTCCTTAGGGTAATGGCTAGCAGTGGGAATCTTTGAATCAAAGGGTATGTACGTTTTAGTCACCTTCTTAGCATAATTCCAAATTACTTTCCAGAATTCTTAGACTCCAACTTTTTTCACCCACTTTTCACAATCCATAAGATGAAGAGGGCAAACTAGAAGTTCCCAATCACAGGAACAAGAACTACTAGCACATATCAATCCAATAAATATCACCACTCCCCATAAACATCCAAATTCTGGGGCATTCTGCTGGTTAATAAGTACCTACTGAAGAAATTACATGAATAGGACAGGGGCAATATAGGGGCAATAGCGGCAATAGAACAGGACAGGAATGTGCTGTAGACTTTGTCCTCAACCGATGAGGGTTATATCTTTGACTCCACTAATCAGTTTGTAAACTAGGAAATATTCACTTCCATTTGCAGTCATTTTTTCAGTTGTGACTGACTCTTTGGGACCCCTTTTGGAGTTTTCTTGGCAGAGATAAAGGAGTGGTTTGCCATTTCCTTCTCCAACTCATTTTACAGATAAGGAAACTGAGGCTAAGAGGGTTAAGTGACTTGCCCAAAGTCACACAGCTACTAAGTGTCTGAGGCTGGATTTGAATTCATGAAGAGAAAATTTTCTGACTCCAGGCCCAGCATCTGTTCACTGTGCCATCTAGCTGTCCCTATTTACTGTCCCTATTTATTGCCCCTGTTCAGCTCAATTTATTTCTCTGTAAAATGAGGATAATAGCTGTCTCTACTGATCTCTCAGGATATTGAAAGGAAGAATTAGATTATGTTCTTGATAGAGAAAGATGCTTTAAAATACTATAAAATATTTTATCTTTTTTTTTTAAATTTGTGTTCATTTCATTAGAACTGTACCTCTCTACCTATGGATCTCCAAAATCCATTCTCCCAGGAATGTTAATCCTCTCCTTGAAACTCTTGTTTTTTGGTCCAACCGTCTCGACTGGTGACAACCAAATAAGTGAAAACTAGTGCACAGCCCACTACAACGAGCTGGCCCAAGCCTTGAGACCATGTTTTAGCTTCACATCCCATCTAGCCATCTACTCAGGGCATCTTGCTATCTGGCTACTACCACACACACAACTTCCTATCCCTTGTTCTGTACATAGTAATAAATTATACAATTGTTTCTATAAAGGGCATGTCAGTTGACTGCCCTATACATCAACTCATCATTTTTGTGACTCCCTAGACATAGATTTCCTTCCATGACCACCACTTTTGTATATGTGATGTGTTCTCCAATTAGAATGTAAGCTCCCTATGGGCAGGGAATATATTTTGCTCTTGTATCCCCAGAACTTATCATAGTAAGCATTTAATAAATGCTTCTCTCTCTCCATTCATTCATGTATTTAGTGCATACATTCAGTGTATTTAATGGAATTTGTTTTATGCTTGATTTTATCACTGAAAGGTATTATTGAGTCAGGATAATGTAAGGAAATAAGCATTGGATTTGGAGTCGGACACTTTGGATTTCACTCCTGGTCCTTTCATGATGAGACTTGAGTTGGCTAGAGTATCAGTTTCATTGACTGTAAAAATGGGGATACAGTGCTTTCACCCATTATCTCCCTGACCCCTTATATTAAATTCCTTATTTTTATCTACAGCATCACCACCATTTCTATCCCTCAGGTTCACAGCTATGAAATTATCCTTCACTCTTAACTCTAACTTGCCATCCCCCCAACATGCAATCAGTTGCTAAGTCCTTTCAATTCCATATCCACAACGAGCATCTGCCTAGCATCCACTTCTGGCATCTGTCCACTTCTCCTTACTCACATGGTCATCACTGTATTCAGACTGAAGATACATCCTACAAATTGCTCCTGCAGATGTTATCTATTGAAGACCCAGAAAAGAAAGTTCTTGCCACTAAAGTCTTTGGTACTATAAAAAAAGTTTGGATTCAGAAACTGATTTGATTTTGTCAGTGGAAGTGACATTAAAGAAAAGGCATTACCATCTGTTTTGGTGCTGCATTTAAGGGCCATAGGACCTATTCATCTGACTTGCAGCTAAAACCTCCCATATGTATTGTCTCCTACATTAGAAGGTGAGCTTCTTGAGAACAAGGACATCTTGCCTTTCTATTTGTATTCATAGTACTTAGCATAGCACTCAATAAATATTTTATTTAATTCATTCATCCTAGAGTAAAATACAAATACCTGTTTGTCATTTAAATCCCTTTACAATATGCCTCCATTATAATCTTTCCAGACTGATTTCGCGTTACTTTGTCTCACACAGTCTATGTTCTAGCCAAATTAGTGATTTGAACCATTTTTTCATATGACGGTTGATACTATTTACTACATAAAATGTTATATCTTCCATCTCTGTGCCATTACGTAAACTGTTTACCATGCCAAAAAATGTTTTACTTTCTCTTCTCTGCCTTTTATAATCCTTAGAATCCTTTAAGACTCAGCTTGAGTGTCATCGCTTAGAAAGACCTTTCTCTAGTCTGGTAGAAATTAGGTTTAGACTAACATCTCAAATAATATAAGATCCAAATAAATATATAACCTAGATATTAGGATTCATATCATAAAGAAAGTAGAGGAGTAGAGAAAGAGATTTCTTTTATAGCTGTGAACAGGGAAAGAGTATTTGACTAAATGGGATAAAGTAAAGAGATCACAGGAGATAAAAGATACAATTTCAATTACATAAAATTGAAAAGATTTTGCACAAAAAAATTCAATGCAACTATAATCAGGAGGGAAATAATTTCAAGCAATCTTTGCAGCAAATTTCTCTGACAAAGGTCTAATATCCAAAACATATTGAGAATTGATGCAAATATATAAGAACAAGAGCCATTCCCCAATAGATAAATGATCAAAGAATATGAACAGGCAATTTTAAAAACAAGAAATGTAAACTATCAACAACCATGTTAAGAAAAAAAATAGTCCAAATCACTAATAACAAGTGAAATCTGAATTTAAGAAACTCTGAGACTCTATCTAATACCCACAGATTGGCAAAGGTAAAAAAATGGAAAATTAAAATTTCTTCAGGAAAATTGGACAAGCACACTAATGCCCTTTTGATGAAGCTATGAATTGATTTAACCATTCTGAAAAACAATTTGGAACCATGCCCCCAAAGTCACCAAATTCTTCATGCCGCTGACATAGAAGAAGGTTATGTACCCCAAATAAAGAAAATGAAGAGGTAAAAGACTCACACGTACAAAAATATTTGTAATTGCACCTTTTGTTTTAGCAAAGAATCGGAAATTAAAAATCAAAAGTTCATAGATCTTAGAGAAGGAAGGGACCTCAGAGGTCATCTATTTCATGCTTCATTTTATAGATGAGAAAACTGAGACCCAGGAAAGTTAAGTGATTTGTCCAAGGTCATGAAGGTAGTAAGTATGGGGGTGGGGCGTGGAGTTCTAGATCTGAATATTGAATCTATAACTCTACAGTCAATCTTCTCTCCTCTATTCCAACCAAGCTGCCCATAAATTTGGGAATGGTTAAATAAATTATAGTACATGAAAGTAATGGAATATTATTGCACTATAAGAAACAATGAAAAGGATAGAGTCAGAGAAATCTGGGAGGACTTATATGAACTGATCTATATTGAAGTAAACAAAACCAGGAGAACATACAGCATCATAAAGGAAAACAATTCCGTCTTGGGGAGGGAGGCTGGGATGTGGGGGGAGAAAATTTAAAACTCAAAGGCTTATGGAAGTGATTGTTGAAAACTAAAAATAAATTAATTTATTTAAAAAAAGGGAAACAATTTTGAAAAACTTGTGAACTTTGATTAATGAAATGAATGATCATGACTTCAGAAGACAGCTGATGATTAATTCTTCCCATCTCTTGGGAAGATCGATAGACTAGAGGTGCAGAATAAGACATAAATGTTCAAACATGATCAAAACATTGTTTTACTTGACTATGGGTTGTTACAAGAAGGAACTTCTGGGGATAATAGAACGGACAAGGTTTGGCTAGTGATAATGATGTCAACAAAAAAAGCATCATCACTGAAATATTTTAAAATAGACCAAAGAGAATAGAAGGGAAACACAGATAAATATTATACTTTGGGATCTGACATTTTGAATTTCTTACATGCTTTAAAAAAACAATAGTAACTAAAGAAATACAGATTCACGGTTTCATGTTGCTGCTCAGTTGTTTCAGTCATGTCTGACTCTCTGACTCCATTTGAGGTTTTCTTGGCAAAGACACAGGAGTGGTTTGCCATTTTCTTCTCCAATTCATTTTACAGATGAGGAAACTGAGGCAAATAGGGTTAATAGACTTGCCAAGGGTCACACAGCTGGTAAATGTCTGAAGCCAGATTTAAACTCAGGAAGATGAGTCTTCTTGACTTTAGGCCAGGCACTCTATCTACTTTGGTCTATTTTAAAATATTTCAGTGATAATGCTCTTTTTGTTGACATCATTATTGTTTTCCTTTTTTTTTAATAAATTAATTTCTTTTTAGTTTTCAACAATCACTTCCATAAGCCTTTGAGTTTTAAATTTTCTCCCCCCACATCCCAGCCTCCCTCCCCAAGATGGAATTGTTTTCCTTTATGATGCTGGAGCATTGAGCATTGAGTATTGTCCTATGATTTAATGTACAGTACTCTTTTTCTGTTATAGGTGACAATATTCATGTTTGTTGATATTTACCAAGAAGATGATGGTGGTGTGGTAGTGATAAATACTTGTTTCTTTTAAAAAGGCCTTTCTTGAAAAGAAATATACTATAGTAGAAAGAGCACTGCATTTGCAGTCAAAGGATTTCAACTCAAATCCTGGCTCTGACACTTACTCCCCTTGTGAAGCTGGACCTCAGTTTCCTCATGTGGCCAATGCAGAGTTTGCCTCACAAATCCAATTCACAGACAAGTCAGGACATTAACTTCATGATGTCATTGGTCCTCTTCAAAAAAGAACGAACAACAACAAGGACTAGATGACCTTCTAGCTCTAAATGCCAATCATATGATTCTCTCAGTTGTTAATAATCCCTTTCCCTGAAATTACTTTGTATTTTTTAAAAAATGTACCTCTGTGTTCATATTTTTTTCTTTCCAGTACACTATAAGTTTCTTGAGGGCAGAAGCTGTTTCTTTTTTGTCTTTGTATTTCTAGAATCTAGAACAGTGCCTGGCATATAGGAGACACTTAATAAGTGCTTAGTGAATTAAATTGGATTGCATTGTTTTCAATGGGAGAAAAGCATTTTGTAAACCATAAAATGCTATCTATAAGATATAAGTGACACATTATCAGTTAATTGAGCTTGATTAATCAAGGCTCAATCTTGGAAGAACTGATATGAATATACATGGAGTGTTTTTTTTTAAGATTAAATATAATTTTAAATTACCAAACACTTATTTTTAAAGATAAATTTATTTATTTATTTTGTTTTCAACATTCACTTCCATAAAATTTTGCTTTCCAAATTTTCTCCCCATCTCTCCCCTCCCCCACCCCAAGACAGCATGTAAATTTATATAAGCTCAACATATACATTCATATTAAACCTATTTTCACATTATTCATGTTGTACAGAAGAAGTAGAATCAATGGGAGAAACCACAAGAAAGAAGAAACAAAGAAAAAAGAAAGAGAGCAAATAATATGCTTTGATCTGCATTCATACTCCATAGTTCTTTTTCTGGATGCGGACAGCATTTTTCATTTTTAGTCTTTTGGAGCTGTCTTAAATCCTTGCATTACTAAGAAGAGATAAGTCTATCAGAGTTAGTCATTACAGTTTTATAGCCCTTTGGGCATAGCTCCAAATTTCTCTCCAGAATGATTGGATCAGTTCACAACTCCACCAACAGTCTTCCAATTTTCCCACACCTTTTCCAGCATTTATCATTTTCCTGTTTTATCATGTTAGCCAATCTGATAGGTATTATATGGTACCTCAGAGTTGTTTTGATTTGCATTTCTCTAATCAATAGTGATTTAGAGTATTTTTTCATATGACTATAGATAGCTTTAATTTCTTCATCTGAAAACTGCCTGTTCATATCCTTTGACCATTTATCAATTGGGAAATGACTTGTATTCTTATAGATTTGACTCAACTCTCTATGTATTTTAGAAATGAAGCCTTTGTCAGAGATACTGATTATAAAAATTCTTTCCCAGTTTTCTGCTTCCCTCCTAATTTTGGTTGCATTGACTTTGTGCAAAAACTTGTCAATTTAATGTAATCAAAATCATCCATTTTGCATTTCATAATGTTCTCTATCTTTTGTTTGGTCATAAATTCTTCTGTTCTCCATAAATCTGACAGGTAAACTATTCTTTGCTGTCCCAGTTCTTTTATAGTATCAGCCTTTATATCTAAATCATGTACTCCATTTTGACTTTATTTTGGTAGACAGTGTAAGACGTTGGTCTATGCCTGGTTTCTGCTATACTATTTTCCAGTTTTCCCAGAAGTTTTTGTCAAATAGTGAGTTCTTATCCCAGAAACTGGAGTCTGGGTTTATCAAACAGTAGATTACTATAGTCATTGACAAGCACTTATTTTTTTCTCCCAACCACATCCTCCTATAATCTCTAGGGGGAAAAAGAAAAGAAGAAAGGAAGAAAGAGAGACAGAGACAAAGACAGACAGACAGAGACAGAAAGACAGAGAGAGAAACCCGGTAGCATATCCTGCTTTAATGAAGTTCCAGGGCTGCCCTAGGGGCTAGGCTTTTCTGCTGCTTATTGCTAGTTGGGGCTTTTCTGCTGTTCCTGGGCTTCGGGCTCCCCTGCCTATGGGACCTGGCTCTTCATGCCGAGCTATCCTCCTGGGTTGTCTCTGTTAAGGGCTTCTGAAAGATCCTGGTGATCATTCTTTCCAGTTCTGAACTGCTGATTCAGTAGGAATTTATAGATCATTCTCTTTGGGTTTCTTTGTCTGGAAGGAA